>NW_025884944.1:0-7847 GCF_002878395.1 Capsicum annuum
TCGCAGTTATGGTTATGGACAGGGAAACACAAATTACAAGAGTAGAAAGTGTGACTACTGTCAAATTTCAGGTCATACTAAAGAAAACTACTACAAACTGATAGGATATCCAAATGATTAGAAGAACAAGAAGAAACAAAGTTATGCTCCTCCAAATTTCAGGTCATATAATGCTGGTGGCAATAATTTCTCATTGCATAATAGGGGTAACAACTATACTAACACTGGTAGTAACTTTTCCCATACTGCAAGCATGGTAGCAGGACCAGTTGATACTGCCAGTTCCAGTCATGATGCCAATTCTGTACCACTAGCAAAACCACATACATTCACTGATGAAGAGTACAATCAAATCATAAACATGTTGAATAAGGATGTCAAGGATATGAAACAAGTCAATATGACAGGTATTGTTACTTGCTTCTTATCCAAGACTTGTTCTGACAGTTAGATTGTAGATTTAGGGGCTACACATCATGTGTCTTCCAATAAACACTTATTTAAAGATAATAACAGCTTGGTTCCAAGGCATTGGGACAAATTGCACCTTCCAATAGGAGATAAAGTCACAATTTCTCACATTGGAGAAATTTACATTTTTACAGATGATGTGATCAAAGATGTTCTCTTTGTTCCAGATTTTAGACTAAATCTGTTATCTATTTCTAAGATAATCAAGGAACTGTCATGCTTTGTGTTCTTTTATCCTGATTTATGTATATTTTAGGACCTCTTCAATGGGAAGGTGAAGAGGATTGGTAGACAAGAGGGTGGACTGTATGTTCATAAAGGAGAATGGAAAGATAATGTTGTTTAGGAAGGACCAAAACACAGCAGGTTCACTGCAGATATTGTTGTTCCTAATTGCAAACTATGGCACCAAAGACTTGGGCACCCAGCTCCTCAGGTTTTAAGAGACTTAGATATTTTGATGAATCATAGAGATGTAAATATATTGAATAAATGTACCGTATGCCCACTAGCTAAACAAACAAGAATGCCATTTTCCACATGTACTACTAGATATTTTGCATGTTTTAAACTTGTACACATAGATTTATGGGGTCCTCATAAAACACCTACATTTGATAATAAGTGTTATTTCTTGACTATGGTAGATGACTATAGTAGATATACTTGGATTCATCTATTGCAGCAAAAATCTGAGACCATAGTAGCTATTAAGAGATTCATATCCATGATTAAAACACAGTTTAGAGTGGTGATAAAAGCCATTAGATCTGATAATGGGACTGAGTTTATCAATATTCAATGTCATACATTGTTCTAGTCTCTGGGAATCTTACATCAGACCAGCTGTCCTTACACTCCATAGCAAAATGGAGTGGTAGAAAAGAAGCACAGACACATATTGAATATTGCCAGAGCTCTTAAATTTCAATCCCATTTGCCCATAAAGTACTGGGGATTATGTGTAAAAGCTGCAGTATATATCATGAATAGGTTACCAACCTCAGTCTGAAGTGGCAAGAGCCCATATCAGTTGTTATTCTCTATAGATCCCAAGCTGTCTCATTTAAGGGTATTTGGATGTTTGTGTTATATAACTGTTGTTCCTAGGGGTAACAAGTTCTCTGAAAGAGCTAAACCTACTGTACTAGTAGGATATTCAGAATCTCAAAAGGGTTACTTGTTACTAGACATCAACTCAAAAGAATTATTAGTAAGTAGGGATGTTGTGTTTTATGAAGATTCTTTCCCTTTTGATCCATCACAAGCAAGATTCCAGCGTGCAGATACTTCCAAAACTGATGAAGACATCAATGACTTCCTGGTCTCCATATATAATGAAGTTGGTGATGATGTCCCTTTAGAGGATATTCATGTTGAGGATGCAAATACTCATATTGATAGCCAAGAGTCCTATGATGATGCAGTACCTGGTGTAACTTCACCTGGCACCACTCATGAAGAAACATGTCAAGATAACAGTTCCCTACTTCAACCCACTTTAAGTAGACCAACGAGAACAAGCAGACCTCCTGTGTGGATGCATAATTATGTTGACACTTCAAAATCCTAGAGATGCAAGTACCCCTTAGCCAACAGCCTATCTTACAGAAAACTAAAACCAGCATATCAGTGTTACTTGTCAAAGTTCTCTACTCTGACTGAGACTCAATACTTCTGACAAGCTATAAAAGATGAAAGATAGGTGGAAGCTATGAATTTAGAAATTCAACCATTAGAGGCAAACAACACATGGACCATTGTTGACCTACCCAAAGGGAAGAACACTTTTGGTTCCAAATGGATATACAAGATTAAATATCTTACAAATGGTCAAGTGGAAAGATTCAAAGCAAGATTAGTGGCCAAGGGATATAGCCAACAAGAAGGGCTTGATTATCATGAGACATATTCACCAGTGGCAAAAATGGTTACTGTCAGAAGTGTGATTGTTGTAGCAGTATCTAAAGGATGGCCTCTCTATCAAATGGATGTCTATAATGCATTTTTACAAGGGGATCTTGAAGAGAAAGTGTATATGGAGCTGCCAGAAGGTTTCAAAATCCAAGGAGAGCACAAGGTAAGCAAGTTGCTCAAATCCTTGTATGGCCTCAAATAGGCTTCCAGACAATGGAACCTAAAACTGACTCATGCTTTGCTTGAAGCTGGATTAACTCAAGGTGCTCATGACTATTCTCTCTTCTTTCTGCATCAAGGTAATGACACAGTAATAGTTCTTGTATATGTTGATGACTTGCTCCTTACTGGAAGCAATGTTAATTTCATTGATGCAACAAAAGCTAAGTTTCACCAACAGTTCAAGATGAAAGACTTGGGGAATCTCAAATACTTCTTGGGTATTGAAGTTCTCAGATCAACTTCAGGGGTGATATTAAATCAAAGGAAATATGTCCTAGAATTAATTTCAGATACTGGTCTTAGTGGTTCAAAACCTGCAATCACTCCCTTAGAGTCCAATGTGAAGCTGACTCCACTTGAGTATGATTAAACCACAGGTGCACAAGGTGATAATTTATTGTTTGATGCTTCTTCTCATCAAAGACTACTAGTGTCACGCCTCAAATCCTATTGAGGAGGACTGCACCCATAATCGAGGAGGCCCGGGAGAACCAGCTCATAACCTTATACTTCCCATGCGTACCTCTATGACAACCCAAAATTTGGAAAGCATTATGTCACATATAAAAGGAAATAATCACCTGTATAAGCTCGAGCACACATATATATGTATATATAATACTTGTCCGTTGGAGCCATCACGTCTATTAACAAAACACCACCTTGACTATACATTAGGTCTACAAAGCCTCTAGATAATACACAGAGTTTAACTAAGGTCGAGACATACCCCGCCATATAACTAACTTCTATACAATACCAAAAGTGACTGGATATGACACAGAAAGCCCCGAAGCAAACTAGAGCTCACCAAAAGTAGCTGGATATCATGGCCCTACTTGTGCGATGTATGAGCTGAGGTACCTGTGCCTGTAGCATGAAATGCAGGTCCCCCGTGGGGACGTCAGTACAAAATATGTACTAAGTATGTAAAGTTGTAGATAATCACATATGATATAGGAGCTCAATAGAAATTAGAAACAAGTGAATAAATCATAATAGGAGTGGACCACACTTACTAGAACTTGTGACAACCTGTACATTGTATTTTTATTCAATCACTTTACCTTCGTTCTTATCATCTTTGTAATCATTACTGTATTGTACTATGACCATTAGGCTGCCTCCAGTACATATCAATTGGGATCGACCCATGATAGGCTTATGCCCCTGGGATACCACCCATAAACACATAAATAGGGATCGACCCATGATAGGCTTATGCCCCTAGGATACCACCCGATAAGAGAGAGCTTCCATCACTTAGTTTAATTAATCTTTGAGATTGTTATTTCGGTCGCCATCACATTTTTGATACTTTGAAACAATGATACATCAATAAGAGATATATGAACAGACCATCAATGCAATAACAATGAAGTAAGAACTCATTGGCACATCAATGAACTGTTTTGGAGTCATCAATGCCATAACAATGAAGTAGGAACTTATTGGTATATCAATAAAATGTTTTGGAGTCATTAATAGCACATGGATCTTGTTTGAGTAACCGGATACCTTCTGACATTCGTTAGTGCAATAAACATGTAAGATTTGGAAAACAAGTAAGTATTGGAATATCTTGACATCTTGTAGGGTGGAAACAAGTTCATTGGTAACATCATACAATACCATTATGGATCACATGTTACTGGATAACTTGGGAAACTTTCTTAATAGAATAATTGTTCACTTTCATGCCAAAGATATGGTATAGAGTATGCTTTACATACCTGACTGTCAACCTTCAATACTAGTCCCAAATGGACTTCCCGTCTTTTCGGATTACTTATCTACAATGAACATATATAGCAATCTAATATTAGGGACCAAACATCACAATTCAATTATTTGAATTCACCAAACTAGTGGTTAAGTAGTAAGCCTTAATTACACCATAAAGGGTGTCACTTTAACCCTCTTATACTCTAATTACATTCACATGCCATGCATATTCATATAGCATCCTCCAACATCAAGTTTGGATTCATTTATTCTTCCAACTAATCCATTAAATCAATTTGAGCCATAGACATAACTAATCATCAATTCAATAGTATATCACCATATCCACCTTCCACAATTCAATACAACCAAACAATGCAAAATAGTGCATAACCCTATTTTCATCACCTTTCAATAACAACCAATACATATAATCCTCTATCACACATATACATATGGAAAAGAACAAAGGCAAACAATATTCATACCTTAGAATTCACCTCTTGATTATGCAATCCTATTTGCACAAATAATAGGTGTCGTTCAAAGCTATCGAGATGACAAACGCAGTTATCAGATTACTTTGGAATTTCTACAGTTGAATCAAAAGTAATTTAAAGGTCAAATATGGCTAGGGTTTGTTCTTTCTCAATGATTAATGATGAAAATGAGTTTCTGAACTCATAAACATGTAGATATACACATATTCCCGTCAATAATATAATAGGAAATGACCAAAATGCCTTTAATATTTAAATAATGTCAAATATGTCCTTTGGTGGACTATTTTGATAAGCTAAAGTAGATCGACCATAACTCTTTGCTTCGATATCAGATTTGGGTGAAATTATTATCGTTGGAAGGATAATTCAAAGGTATTTCATTTCATATAAAGTAGTCCACCCATTTCGTCCTGTACAAGGAGTTATGGTCATTTGAAGTTGACCCTAAAAATCTATTTTGATAGGCTGAAGTAAAATGAGTATAACTCCTTACTCAGACGTTGGATTTGGATGAAACTAATTGCATTGGAAAGAATACTCAAAAATATTTCTTTTCATAGGTCGCAGCTCTCCCAGTTCATTACATTATGGGAGTTATGTTCGTTTGAAGTTGACCTAAAAATTCAGCTGGCCTCAGTAGTTTGGGTGCAGGAAATTTTCCTGCACATTTACTATTCCCAAATATCCCGACCACCGTTTTATAGTTTTGAACGTGATCGATTATATCCGAAACCTATCCGTTTTGAAAATCTTTATATCGTTGGAAAGCTTATTCAATAACTTTTGGATGGAACCATCGATGGGCAAATTTCGATATAAATAAAATAAAAAAATTAATTCCATATAAATAAGATCAATACACGTACTTGAATACGCCAATACACGTACTTGAATATGGCGTGTTACATCCTTCCCCCGTTTAGTACATTAGTCCTCGAATGTTAGCATAGTTATTCAACCGAAACAAGTTCAAGTCCATCATTAACATTCACATCAACACATAAATACTATGCATATATAAAAAAACCTTACTTGTTAATGTTCTAACTCCGTTTCTTGAACTTCCTCTTCATCTTTGAACAAATGAGGGTACTTAGATTTCATTGCTTCCTCAGTTTCCCATGTAATCTCTTCCCTTTGACGATTTCTCCAACGTACTTTCACCGATGTTATCTCTTTATTTCTCATCTTCTTAACTTGGCGATCTAGAATAGCAATAGGCACTTCCTCATAGGTAAGATCTTCCGCAACTTGCACATCCTCAGTAGAAGTGATATGTGATGGATCTCCAATGCACTTTCGAAGCATTGACACATGAAATACCGGATGTACTGATGAGAGCTCTTGGGGTAGCTCTAATTCATATGCAACTTGTCTAAACCTTCGAGTGATCTTATAAGGGCCTATATAACGTGGACTCAACTTCCCTTTCTTGCCAAATCTCATTACCCCTTTTATTAATGATAAATTCAAAAATACCCAATCACCTATAGAAAACTCTAGCCCTCTCCTTCTACTATCCGCATATGACTTGTGTCGACTTTGGGTTGTTTTCAGTTGTTGTTGAATTACTTTAACCTTCTCTATGGCTTGATAAATAAGATCCGGTCCGAACAAAAGAGTTTCACCCACTTTAAACCATCCTATTGGTGATCTACACTTCCTTCCATATAAAGCTTCATATGGTGCCATTTTGATACTTGAATGATAGCTATTATTGTAGGCAAACTCAATAAGAGGTAAATGATCATCCCAGTTGCCCTTAAAATCTATTACACAAGCTCGTAGCATATCTTCAAGTGTTTGGATGGTACGTTCTGCTTGTCCATCTGTTTGAGGGTGAAAAGCTGTACTCAACTTCATTTGTATTCCCAAACACCTCTGAAAAGACTTCCAAAAGTTTGCGGTAAATTGGGTTCCCCAATCTGATATTATAGAGATTGGCACTCCATGTAATCGGACTATCTCTTTAATGTACAGCTTCGCATACTCTTCAACTGTGTAAGTGGTCCTAACTGGTAGGAAATGTGTGGATTTGTTAAGCCTATCAACAATCACCTATATAGAATCAAACTTTTGGGATGTACAAGGCAAACCAATAACGAAATCCATATTGATCATGTCCCACTTCCAGTTTAGAATATCAATGAATTGCATATAACCTCCGGGTTTTTGGTGCTCAACTTTAACTCTTTGACAATTTGGACATTCATCTACAAATTCTGCAATGCTCTTCTTTATGTAATTCCACCAATACATATCTTTCAAATCTTGATACATTTTGGTTGATCCTGGATGAATGGAATACCTTGAACAATGTGCCTCTATCATAATCTTCTTTCTTAGCCCGTCTACATTCGGCACACACAATCGGTTTTGGCACTGAAGTACTCCTTCTCGCGTAAGCTTAAATGCCTTGGTCGTACCACTCTGAACGTTCTCCTTAAGCTATAATAAAATAGGATCTGCATATTGCTTCTGTTTCACTTCAGCTACTAATGAAGATTCTGCAACATTATGTACGATAAGCTCTTTATCCGGAGTTTCAAGAAGGCGAACTCTCAAACTAGCTAACTGGTGAAGATCTTTAATCATCCCTTGCCTTTCTATAGGAGCTATCATAGCCTTATGACTTAACGCATCAGCTACCACATTTGCTTTCCCTGGATGGTACAAGATATCAATATCGTAGTCCTTTAATAGTTCAAGCCATCTCCGCTACCTTAAATTTAGATCTTTCTGATTAAAAATATATTGCAAGCTCTTATGGTCAGTATATATATCCACACGAACCCCATATAAGTAGTGGCGCCATATCTTTAAAGCAAAAATAACTGCTGCCAGCTCAAGATCGTGTGTAGGATAATTTTTCTTATGTGACCGCAATTGTCTAGAAGCATATGCTATTACCTTACCATGCTGCATCAATACACATCCTAAACCAATTTTGGAAGCATCACAATACACTGTATACCCTTCGGTGCCTTCTGGAAGTACCAACACGGGCGT
>NW_025884944.1:7947-15093 GCF_002878395.1 Capsicum annuum
CTCAAGATCGTGTGTAGGATAATTTTTCTTATGTGACCGCAATTGTCTAGAAGCATATGCTATTACCTTACCATGCTGCATCAATACACATCCTAAACCAATTTTGGAAGCATCACAATACACTGTATACCCTTCGGTGCCTTCTGGAAGTACCAACACGGGTGTAGAAATCAACTTGTTCTTTAAATCTTGAAAACTCTTCTCACAGGCATCATTCCATTGGAATTTGGATACTTTATGGTTTAGCTTGGTTAAAGGTGCTGAAATGGAAGAAAAGCCTTTAACAAACCTTCTATAATAACTGGCCAACCTGAGAAAACTAAGAATCTCCGTAGGCTTTGTGGGCCTTAGCCAGTTCTTTACAACTTCTATCTTTTGAGCATCAACCTTTATCCCTTCACTAGATACAATATGACCCAAAAATGCCACTGACTTTAACCAAAACTCACATTTAGAGAACTTTGCATAACGCTTACAATCACAAAGAGTCTGCAATGCCTGTCGTAAGTAATTTGCATGGTCCTCTTTTGATCTAGAATAAACTAGAATATCATCTATAAAAACTATCACAAATACATCCAGGAATGGCTTAAACACCCTATTCATCAAATTTATAAAAGCTGCGGGTGCATTTGTTAGGCCAAATGACATAACTAGAAACTCATAATGACCATATCATGTTTGGAAAGCTGTCTTGGGTATATCCTTCTCTTTAACCCTTACTTGGTGGTAACCTGGCCTCAAATCAATCTTAGAAAAGCACTTGGCGCCCTGTAACTGATCAAATAAATCATAAATTCTTGGGAGAGGATATTTATTCTTAATAGTCACCTTATTCAATTGCCGATAATCAATACACATCTTCAGCGAGCCATCCTTTTTGCGCACAAATAACACTAATGCTCCCCAGGGGGACATACTAGGCCTTATGAATCCGTTCTCTAGCAAATCTTTCAATTGCTCTTTCAATTATCGTAATTCTGCTGGGGCCATTCTATACGGAGGAATGGAGATTGGTTGGGTTCCTGGTATTACATCAATACCAACTCTACTTCTCGTTCAGGAGGCAAACCTGGAAGATTTTCAGAAAATACATCAAAAAATTTATTTACCACCGGAACAGCGTGAAGAGTTGGTGGCTCCGCTTCTGTATCCCTTACTCCAACTAAATGATAAATGTATCCCTTAGAAATCATTCTTCTTGCCTTAAAATAAGAAATAAATCTACCTATTGGCGTGCCAATTTCACCTTTCCATTCAAGGACTGATTCATTTGGAAAATGAAAATATACCTTTTTCGTGCAGCAATCAATTGTGGCATAACAAGACGCCAACCAGTCCATACCCATTACTATTTCTAACTCCACAAGATCAACCATCGTATCACGACCACAAACAGTTACTATGCAGTTTCGGTAAACCCTTCTAGCTATAATAGATTCCCCAAATGGTGTGGACACTTCAAATGGCTTAACTAACAGTTCGGGTATTCTTTTGAACTTTCCAAAAACTAATGAAGTAACATAAGATAATGTAGAACCAGGATCAATTAAGGCATACACATCAAATGAAAAGATAGACAACGTACCCATAACCATATCTGGAGAAGCCTCTAAATTCTGTCGATCCGCTAGAGGATACGTACGATTTTGAGCCCCACTAGAACTCGTGGCTCCTCTATTACCTCTAATATGACCCATTGGTTGTGCACCTCTTCCTAAATAAGGCATCGATGATGATGATGCAACAAATAACCCCGTAGGTCGTGCCATACCCCCTATGCCCCTTCATGGGCATTCTCTCATCATATGCCCCGACATACTACACCAAAAGCAAACATTGGTCCCCAGCCGACATGCGCCCAAATGATACCTTCCACATTTATTGCATGGCTCTCGAGGAGGTTTCGATTGGCTCATATTTCCTTGCCCTTGGTACCCCACTGTCCGCGAACTCTGACTCTCACTTCTGTACCCAAATTGATTTCCTCTGGACCCTTGGAACTATGGTGAGGCACTAGCTGCAGAATAAGAGGATAATGGCCTAGGTGGTCTAGTAGAAAACTATGATCTGAACCCTCCTTGGGATGCCATGAACTGCCCTGTAAATCTGGCCCTCTTGGAATATCCTCTTTCTAATTCCTGTGTTCTTCTCCTCTGCCTCTGATCTTCCATTTCTGTCCAAAAGCTTGGATCCTCGCTATGTCTATATCTTTGTTCAAAGCGGCAATAGTACAATCTCTAACTAGATATAGATCTAGCCTATCCACATATTGATGAACTCTGTAATCCATAGTAGGTACAACATTAGGAGCATATCTCGACAAGGAATTAAATCAAAGACTGTACTCCCTCATGCTCATATTCCCCTGACGAAGATTTAAAAACTGATCTGCACAGGCCTGATGAATCTCGAATGGAAGATAATGATCAAGAAATGCCTTTTTGAACTCTTTCCAAGTAGCTGGGGGTGCATCAATACCCCTAGATCATTTTTAGTCCTTGTACCAATATATAGCCTCCCCTTTAAATCTATACGCTACTAACTCTACTGTCTCTCTACCCGTTACATGCATAACATCTAAGGCCCTTTGAATTTGATCAATAAAGTCCTGTGGGTCCTCGTTAAGATCTGATCCAGTAAAAGTGGGAGGATCCATCTTAAGAAAATACTATGTTCGAAGGCTAGCCGCCCTGTCTGTACCACTAGGACCCGTAGTAGGAATGGCTTGCCCTTGAGCTTGCCCAGCAACTATACAAGTCAAAAGTTGCACAACATTTCTAAGATCTTGATCAACAGCATTAATAGATGGCTCTGGGGATATAGTTCTCCTCCCCCTTATTTCTTCCGGAGTGGAGGAAGTTTTTGATGCATGCTCAGCTGGAGCCTCACTTTGATTAGCTGGTATAGTGGGTGACTTACTAGTCCCCTCTTCGGCAGCCACATCTACTTGCTTACCAGTATTCTTGCTTCTGGTAACCGGCATCATTACTATAATAAGAGAAACAAACGGATTCAGTGGTCAACTATGACTTCATATACAATATAGGCTCTATCGCACGATCTAAGACATAAAGAAAAGAAACAATTTCTAAATGTTCATAGCCTCCTATTTATAGATGTAGTGCACGACACACCAATAAACAAAACTCTACGTAGACACGGCTTTGTAGACTCACTAGGACGAACTTCTCTGTTACCACTTTTGTCACGCCTCAAATCCTATTGAAGAGGATTGGCACCCGTAACTGAGGAGACCCGGGAGAACCAGCTCATAACCTTATACTTCCCATGCATACCTCTATGACAACCCAAAATTTGGACAGCATCATGTCGCATATAAAAGGAAATAATCACCTGTATAATCTCGAGCATAGATATATATGTATATATAATACTTGTCCGTTGGAGCCATCACGTCTATTAACAAAACACCACCTTGACTGTACATTAGGTCTACAAAGCCTCTAGACAATACACAGAGTTTAACTAAGGTCGGGACATACCCCTCCATATAACTAACTTCTATACAATACCAAAAGTGACTGGATATGACATGGAAAGCCCCGAATATAATTGGAGCTCACCAAAAGTAGCTGGATATCCTGGCCCTACTTGTGCGGTGTATGAGCTGAGGTACCTATGCCTGCAGCATGAAATGCAGGTCCCCCGTGGGGGATGTCAGTACAAAATATGTACTAAGTATGTAAAACTGTAGATAATCACATATGATATAGGAGCTTAATATAAATCAAAAACAAGTGAATAAATCATAATAGGAGTGGACCACACTTACTAGAACTTGTGACAACCTGTACATTGTATTTATTCAATCACTTTACCTTTGTTCTTATCATCTTTGTAATCATTACTGTATTGTACTATGACCATTAGGCTGCCTCCAGTACATATCAACTGGGATCGACCCATGATAGGATTATGCCCCTGGGATAGCACCCATAAACACATAAATAAGGATCGACCCATGATAGGCTTATGCCCCTGGGATACCACCCGATAAGAGAGAGCTTTCACTTAGTTCAATTAACCTTTGAGATTGTTATTTCGGTCGCCACCACATTTTTGATACTTTGAAACAATGATACATCAATAAGAGACATATAAATAGACCATCAATATAATAACAATGAAGTAAGAAATCATTGGCACATCAATGAAGTGTTTTGGAGTCATCAATGCCATAACAATGAAATAGTAACTTATTGGTATATCAATGAATTGTTTTGGAGTCATTAATAGCACATGGATCTTGTTTGAGTAACCGGATACCTTCTGACATTCATTAGTGCAATAAACATGTAAGATTTGGAAAACAAGTAAGTATTGGAATGTCTTGACATCTTGTAGGGTGGAAACAATTTCATTGGTAACGTAGGACATTATACAAAACCATTATGGATCACATGTTACTGGATAACTTTGGAAACTTTCTTAATAGAACAATTGTTCACTTTTATGCCAAAGATATGGTATAGAGTATGCTTTACATACCTGACTGTCAACCTTCAATACTAGTCCCAAATGGACTTCCCATCTTTTCGGATTACTTATCTACAATGAACATATATAGCAATCTAGTATTAGCGACCAAATGTCATAATTCAATTATTTAAATTCACCAAACTAGTGGTTAAGTAGTTAGCCTTAATTACACTATAAAGGGTGTCACTTTAACCCTCTTATACTCCACTTACATTCACATGACATGCATATTCATACAATATCCTCTAATATCAAGTTTGGATTCATTTATCCTTCCAACCAATCCATTAAACCAAATTGAGCCATAGACATAAATAATCATCAATTCAATAGTATATCACCATATCCACCTTCCATAACTCAATTACCATATCCACCTTCCATAACTCAATTACCATATTCACCTTCCACAATTCAATACAATCAAACCATGCAAAATAGTCCATACCCCTATTTTCATCACCTTTTAATAACAACCAATACATATAATCCTCTATCACACATATACATATGGAAAAGAACAAAGGCAAACAATATTCATACCTTATAATTCACCTCTTGATTATGCAATCCTGTTTGCACAAATAATAGGTGTCGTTCGAAGCTCTCGAGATGACAAACGCAGTTATCGGATTACTTTGGAATTTCTACGATTGAATCAAAAGTAATTTAAAGGTCAAATTTAGCTAGGATTTGTTCTTTCTTAATGATTAATGATGAAAATGAGTTTTTGAACTCATATACATGTATATATACACATATTCCCATCCATAATATAATAGGAAATGATCAAAATGCCTTTAAAATTTAAATAATATCAAATCTATCCTTTGGTGGACTGTTTTGATAAGCTAAAGTAGATCGACCATAAATCTTTTCTCCGATATTGGATTTGAAAGAAATTGGTATAGTTGGAAGTATAATTCAAAGGGCTTTCATTTCATATAAAGTAGGACACCCAGTTCGTCCTATACAAGGAGTTATGGTCGTTTGAAGTTGACCCTAAAAATCTATTTTGATAGGCTGAAGTAAAACGAGTATACCTCCTTACTCAGACGTTGGATTTTGATGAAACCAATTTCATTAGAAAGAAGACTCAAAGATCTTTTTCTTCATTGGTCGCATCTCTCCCAGTTCATTATATTATAGGAGTTATGATCATTCAAAGTTGACCTAAAAATTCAGCTGGCCTCAGTAGTTTGTGTGTAGGAAATTTTCCTGCACATTTACTATTCCCAAATATCCCGACCACCGTTTTATAGTTTCGAACATGCTCGATTATATCCGAAACCTATCCGTTTTTAGAAATTTTTATATTATTGGAAAGCTTATTCAATAACCTTCGTTGGAACCATCGACGGGCAAATTTCGGTATAAACAAAATAAAAAAATTAATTCCATATAAATAAGACCAATACACGTACTTGAATACGGGGTGTTACAAATAGAAAAACTTATGTATGCCACTATTACCCAACCAGATATCAGTTTTGCAGTCCACACTCTCAGCCAGTTTATGTAACATCCCAAAAGATCACACTGGGAGGCTGCTATCAGGGTAGTCCGGTACCTCAAAGGCTCTGTTGGTCAAGGAATCTAGCTACAGGCTAAACATTCTACCACTCTAACTTGTTGGTGTGACTCAAATTGGGCTGATTGTTTCAATACGGGAGATCATTTACTGGTTATGCAGTTTATTTTGGTGACTCTTTGATTTTTTGGAAGTCTAAGAAACAACACAGTGTTTCCAGGAGTTCTGCTGAAGCTGAGTACAGAAGCATGGCCTCAGCAGTTGCAGAGATAACTTGGTTGGTTGGCTTCTTTCATAAACTCAAGGTTCCCATTACCTTACCTATATCAGTCTTTAGTGACAACAATTCAGTAATTCAGTTGGCCAATAATCCTGTGTTTCATGAGAGAACAAAACACATAGAGCTTGATTGTCATTTCATCAGGGATAAGATCAAAAGTAGACTGATACAAGTTATACATGTTCACTCTCAGGACCAAGTGGCTGATTTTCTTACTAAGGGGCTAAGCCAACCTTAATATGCTCATTTATTAGGAAAGCTTGGTGTGCTAAATATCTTGCACCCTGCAGCTTGAGGGGGCGTGTTTTAAAGACACATGTGTGACTACCTGTTTCACTAATGTGTAGCACTGATAAGAGTAGATATTTAGTTTGTTAGTATATTGCTGAGTCAGTTGTATAGGGTGTTGAAGGTTGTTAGAGGTTGTTAGACAAATGATTAATTAGGTGCAATGAGGTGTCAAATAGAATATTCTAGAAGGAGGTAGTTATTAGATATTTTTGTATCTCTTTCATAGCCTATATATAAGGCACAATATTAGATTATAACAGGTGATTTTGATGATGAATAAATTTTACTATTTCACTCTCTCATCACTTATTCCTTGTTCATGAATTATCAAGCTGTAATGCTTGAATTTTACAAAATAGCTAAGCAAAGAACTCAAAAGATGGAGGGACTCTTTGTATTGGGTAAAATCATACTGGAGGCATGTGGCACTAATAAGTAGCCCACT
Source organism: Capsicum annuum (assembly GCF_002878395.1). Classification (NCBI taxonomy): domain Eukaryota; kingdom Viridiplantae; phylum Streptophyta; class Magnoliopsida; order Solanales; family Solanaceae; genus Capsicum; species Capsicum annuum. The sequence continues at coordinate 14,998 of NW_025884944.1, forward strand.
GTGGAGTCTCAATGCAAGAAAAACACAAGATCTTGGGAGGCCCTCTCCAGGATAATGATAGTAGAGATGATAGATCATTCAGAATAAGGACCAGTC
>NW_025884945.1:0-3067 GCF_002878395.1 Capsicum annuum
GGACTTTCTGACGAAGTTCATGACCAAGTCTATAATTTATTATATACTTCTGACTCTGAATCTGATTCTACTTCTGAAAATGATTTTGAATTACCTAATTCCGATAGTGAGCACAATCAGACTAATAAATGTGACGACTGTAATAATGATTTGTGCAATTGTGATGAAATGATGTACAAACTCCAAGCGCAATTCGAAGACTTAGACCTTGATGTTAAAACTCTCACCGCTGAAAATATTCTTGAATTACTTAAAGAAGTTTCGGACGAAAAACTTCATGAGAAAATCCTCAATCTTGCTACCCAAAAAACTTCTGCTTCTTCTAGTACGTCTAGAGATAACACTTTCGAAAATCAACCTATGTCGTATTCCTTAGCTGAAGTAAATCGGCGGCTTACTATGAGTAAAACTCCTGGTAGAGACACCACTTTTGACGATTTAAAACTCGAAGTTGAAAAACTCAAAAAGGAAATTATTTCGCTACAGCAAAATCAGATGGTTACTAATCATCGACTTTCAAAACTCGAAGAAACAACGCAATTTTCAAAAGAAAAGGAAAAGGATTTTGAAATCTCAAAAAATTCTGAGGATACTCTTCACCTTGAAAATTATAATACCGAAAATTTGAAAAATGATTCTTTTCTAGGGATGATGCAAATTGTCTCTTCCCATAAATGGTATATTAATTGTACCATATTAATTAATAAAAGCTTCTTTATTACTAACGTTGCTATGATTGATAGTGGTGCGGACGTTAGTTGCATACAAGAAGGTTTGATTCCTACAAAATACTTTGAAAAAACTACTCATGTTATTAGATCTGCGTCTGGACATTCTCTTGATATTAATTATAAACTACCTAACACGCATATTTGTCGAGACAAGGTATGTATTCCTCATTTCTTTTTCTTGGTCAAAAATCAAATTTATCCGCCTATTATTTTAGGAACCCCTTTCATAAATGCTATTTATCCCTATACGCATATTGATGCCAGAGGTTTTACGGCTACATATAAAAATCAGCCAATTTCGTACCCCTTTATTACTCATCTAGTTACTAGGGACATAAACGCTCTTATTAATATAAAGCAAAATCAGCTTAATTTCTTACAATTAGAAATAATGAGCATTAATATTTCCGACACCATGAAATCGGTTAAAATAAAAGAAAAAATAAAAACTATTTCTTCCCAATTAATGCTTGACATCTGTGCTGATCATCCAAACGCTTTCTGGAATCGAAAGAAACATATTGTTTCTCTTCCCTATGAAGAAAATTTCAGCGAAGACAAAATCCCTACCAAATCTCGACCCTGTCAAATGAATACAAACTTGGTCGAATTTTGCAAAACCGAGATTGATAGTCTTCTTCAAAAGGGACTTATCAAACCTTCTAAATCTCCTTGGTCTTGTACTGCTTTCTATGTTAATAATGCTGCTGAAAAAGAACGAGGTATTCCTCGGTTAGTCATCAATTATAAACCTCTGAATAAAGTTTTAAAATGGATTCGTTATCCAATTCCCAATAAAAGGGATTTATTATCTAGATTATATGACGCTAATATATTTTCTAAATTTGATCTTAAATCCGGCTATTGGCAGATTCAAATTGATAAGAATCATACTTATAGAACTGCTTTTAATGTCCCCTTTGGACAATACGAATGGAATGTTATGCCATTCGGATTAAAAAATGTTCCTTCTGAATTTCAAAAAATTATGAATGATATTTTTAATCCTTATATGGATTTTATCATTGTCTATATAGATGATATTCTAGTATTCTCCAAAACTCTTGAAAGTCATTTTAAACATCTGCATATTTTTAAGCAAATCATTATTCAAAATGGTCTAGTCATTTCAAAACCAAAGGTCAGTCTATTTCAAACTAGTATTCGATTTCTTGGCCATAATATTTCTCAAGGCTCAATCGAGCCCATACAGCGGGTACTTGAATTCGCTACCAAATTCCCTGATGAAATTACTGACAAAAAGCAACTACAAAGATTTCTTGGCAGTCTTAATTATATCTCTCCCTTTTATCAAAATCTATCTCGTGATCTAGCCCCGCTCTACGATCGTCTGAAAAAGGATCATAAAACTCCATGGACTAAAGCCCACACTGATTTGGTAAAACTAATCAAAACTCGAGTACAATCTCTTCCTTGCACTTCTCTTGCCAACCCTAACTGGTTAAAAATTGTTGAAACTGACGCTTCCAATATCGGCTATGGAGGAATACTTAAACAAATTAATCCCCACACAAAGACCGAATGTTTGATTCGATTTTATTCTGGTAAATGGACAGAAAGTCAGAAAAAATACGCAACGGTAGCCCATGAAATGCTAACTATTGTAAAATGTGTTTTAAAATTCCAAGATGATTTGTATAACCAAAAATTTATAATTCGTACTGATGCTCAATCAGTTAAATTTATGTTTGATAAAGACTTCAAGCATGATGCTTCTAAATTAATATTTGCGCGGTGGCAAGCTCAATTAGCCCCGTTTGATTATGAGTTTTTACGTTCAAGGTTAAGGCGTGAAGGATATTTACATCAGTTAAAGATAATAATAAATTAGGCTGAGTATTGAAATAAACAGGACCATATGCCAGAGTTGATTCAATAGATCCCATTAGAGATTTGCGGAAATTTAAATTTCTTGCATCGCGGAGAGCAGCTAAAAATGTCTCAGGAAGACCCTTTAAAGTGAGGGGTCGAAAAGCAATTTGTACCAGACCAATATGCATATAGTTAAAATTGCGTTTAAAAATATCAATATCTCGCTTGTGCAGAAGTTGAATAGTTTGTTCATCAGCATTTAGAGCAAGAGATGTTTCTGTGGTTTTAATAATCTGTTTGTGTTTGATTTTATCAAAAAACCCATATTCATAAATAGTTTTTAATTCAACCTTCGGAATAGTCCATTTATTTAGAAGATCTATATCTTGAGGCAAATCTACCTCTTCGAGTTTAGTACCTTTAGTACTTACTTTGCCCAAATCCATAAATAAAAGTTTTTATGCTCATACAAACTGTTTTCACCATCTCTAATATGCGTACTA
>NW_025884946.1:0-4244 GCF_002878395.1 Capsicum annuum
GAAAAGACTTTGATGCGACATCGAATTCTTTAGGTGGTTTGAATTCATTGGAAAAATGGAAAACCAAAATGAATCCCTTCAAGTTATCATTAATAAATGGTATACTCAGAGTAACAAAGTAATTGAATCAGTTACTCCTCCCCTTGAAGGAATAAAATTCCCCATTCCAATGAAATTCTCAATGCTTCTCCCTTTAAGAAAAACCATGATAGACCCCTATCAGCCCCTGTCAACAGGCACCTAGATAGGATAGTTGAACAAAACAACTATACTAATCAGGTCCTTCATACTATCTCCTATCAAATAGATGATGTTAAAAGCACAAAAATTCCTTTCAGCTCACCCACTCTAGAGAAGAGTATTCCAGGCCCTAGTCTAAATACCAATCCTATCTTTAAAATTCCAAAATTCCAAAAGGAGAAATTCCCTACTCTCATCGATGACTTAAAAGTTTTAGGAAAAATCCTAGAACAAATCAATGAAAAACTCTCCAAGTTTAGCCTATCTGAAAAGGAGAGAGGCGAATCTAGCACCCAAAAGGATAAGAACTCCCTTTCAAAACTTACCAATGAATGTTTTTCTACCAAAAAAACTACTACAAACGACCCTCTCCTCCAGACGTCCAATTTGAGGAAAACCCTTACCTCTCCACCTCAAATCATCATGGTAGAGGCATCACTAAATGGAATGTTGATGGATTGGCAGAACACCAAATTTATAACAAACTCCATGAAATGGGTGTCACTATTACGGCTTATAAAATTAGAGGAGCTTCTAACAAAGAAGCAGCCACCATGATCGTATCAGGATTCACTGGTATGATAAAGCATTGGTGGGACAACTATTTCACAGATAAAGTTAAGAGCCTTATCTATGAGGCCACGACCATGGAAACCGTCATTGTCAAAAGTGAAAGTAAACAAGAAACCCTTGAGTAGGTTGCGAAAGAAGACGGCTATGCTACCCTCCTATATCATATAGATAGACATTTTATAGGAGAGCCCAAGTTATTTCAAGTTAGGAGCCTTCAAATTCTTAACAACCTCACCTGCAAGGATTTGGCAGACTTTAGGTGGTATAAAGATACCTTCTTAGTCAAAATTATGATTAGACCTGACTGTAACAATGACTTCTGGAAAGAACGTTTTATTAGTGGTCTCCCTCCCCTGTTCGCAGACAAAGTTAGAACCAAAATCAAAGATAGGTTCAATGGAAAAATCCCTTACGGAATTTTAACTTATGGAGACATCCTAAGCTTCATTACCACCGTAGGGATAGACCTCTGCACAGACCTAAAACTTAAGAAGCAACCTAAGAGTGACAGTGCTTCCAAATACGGGTTAGGAACTTTCTGTCAAGATTTTGGATTTGCTAACCTTTCTTCTCCATTTAGTAAGAAACATAGGAAAAAATCCTATAAGTCTCATAGAATGTCTAAACCTAGAAAAGAGTCCTCAAAAAAGGAGTCTTATAAATCTAGTAGAAAAACTAGGAGAAAATTCTCTAAAAATAAGGATGTTTGCTGGACTTGTGGTAAAACTGGCCATAGAGCTAAAGATTGTAGATCTGGCAAGAAAAATAAGATCAACCAATTAAGTCTCTCTGAAGAAACCAAAGAGAAATTGTTCTCTATAATGGAAGACTTTTCAGACTCTTCCGACACTTCCATCTCTTCTAGTGACGATTATAGCGACGAAGAAGTTATCAACACCGCATATGAATCCGATCGATCTCAGTCTGGCCAAGATTGTGCTTGTAATGGTACTTTCTCTACTTGGACAAAAAAGACTGTTAATGTCATCTCTGGAAAACCTAAGGAAATCCTGTTTGACATCATAGAACACATCCATAATGATGAAGCTAGAAATAAATATCTTTTAGAACTCAAAAGATTGGTGCTTTCTCAAGAGTAAAAGTCCCCCAAACCTACCATTCAGCCCTTTAGCATGAAATAGGTTATGTCTAGATTTGATAAACCTGTGGAACCTTCTATAGATGATCTCAAGGGTGAAATTTCCACCCTCAAGGGAGAAATCAGATACCTAAAAATTAGACTCGATCGAGTTGAACTCAACATTCTTACCGAACAGGTTCTAAAAAATGTGTCTCTTCCAGAGCATGATTCCCCACCAGAATTACCTAGAGCTTCTCCTATGATCAATGATCAAAATGATCACCTTAAAGAGCCAGGATCATTCCCCAGCTCGGACTCTCCCTCTACCTCAGGTGACGCTATAACGGCCATTAAAGCTTACAGCGAACATATCGCAGTAAAAATTATCATAAATAAAGACTTTGTTCTTAATAGAGTTGCCCTTTTTGATACTGGAGCCGATAGAAATTGCATCATCAAAGGACTTATACCCACCAAATATCTACAGAAAAGCACTTCCTTTTTAATCTTCTCTCTAATCCTTTCTCTCTAATCCTTTAAGATCTTATTTTTGGTATCAGAGACAAGTTGGAAGTATATGCATTTAGCATGAGCAACTAAGTTCATATATTGTCTAGAGCATGATGGTGAGTAAAATTGACAATCTTCAAGTGAAGAAAATGATAATGACAAGGGAAAAATTAGAGCAGTCAACTAAATGAAGCTCTATGCGAGATAGATCTCCTAAATGAAGAATTTCTACAGGCTTCAAAACCTAGGAATTTTAAATCAATGGATCCGTCAGGGTGCTAGATAACCCTTTCGATCTGTGATTTCTCTGGATAGGTAGGGAGAGGTTGAGTGATAGCATCAAATTGCCAATCATTTTTATGCATGGTATTATTCCAAATGAGAGCCTTGGGAACAAAGATATTACTTCTGTCTTTGTTTACCTCCATGAGGGTTGTAACACCCCTAGGGCTCGTGATTCTAGCTTTGGGAGCTAGGGTTGTACCCATAAGCCTATAATATACTCTGTATATTATTGCTATTTCTCTAGTATTATCATTACTGTTCATGTTTTTTGTTTTAACATTAAGTGTTAAAACATCCATGATGTTAGGATCATTAATATCCACCGAGAAATTTGGATAGCAATTAAAGTATACCGGGCCGTTGGCGAGGTTACTTTGAATTACCCCTAAGAGAAATCATCGAAATTCAATAGACGAGCATCTCTTAGAATAACACTGACAGGGATATCAAGACCTTGTCGAAAGAGTGGCTTAATAGCCACTTGAACAAGTCCAACATGAAGATAAAACCCAGCTTCAGAGGTTCTTAGGAAGCCTTCACTATGTAGCTGACTTTATCCCTAATATTAGGCAAGTCTGTGAACCTCTTTACAAAAGACTTAAAAAGGTTCCAGTTCCATGGAGCTCTGAGCAAACCAAAGCTGTCATTAAGATAAAGGAATTAGTCAAAGACCTTCCTTGTTTAGGTATCCCTAACCCTGAAGCCTTTATGATTGTAAAAACTGATGCTTCAGATCTTGGGTATGGAGGTATTCTGAAGCAAAAGATTGGCAGTAATTCCTCTGAACAATTAGTCAGATTTACATCTGGAATCTGGAATTTCGCCCAAAGAAATTACAGCACTATCAAAAAAGAAATTTTATATATAGTACTATGTATTACAAAATTTCAAGATGACCTTATTAACAAGGAATTTTTACTTCGAGTAGATTGCAAATCTGCTAAAGAAATTTTACAAAAGGTTGTTAAAAATCTGGTTTCTAAACAAATATTTGCTAGATGGCAAGCTCTCCTATCTAGCTTTGATTTTCAAATAGAATTTATCAAAGGAGAAAACAATTCCCTTCCCAATTTTCTAACAAGAGAATTCTTACAGGGCCGGAATGAGACCCACTACACTAGGGAAAATCCTAGTCGGGAACAAACAGGAACAAACAAAGATGGCCGAACCATTTGACACTCCGTCAGCCCTGCTGAATCCGTTAAGACCATCAGTCCCTCAAAGGCCTACACTGAAACCAGAACTACAGTTATCGTTTCAAAATAAATATGCAGCTTTGGCAGAATTTCCAAAGCTTCCTCCACCAATGCCAACTAGATTGGTAGATTTGAAGACTAATAAACCTTTTGATAAAGAACAATCATCAAGTTCGTCTATTCAGTCGAAGCAGAGTTATGCTATGAAGGATCCTAAAACCTTCGCACAAGCTATAGATCCTATAACAGGCAAAACGACAACAACAACTCCTCCCATCAAAGAGGAATTCAAATTCATTACCACTCAGGTAATGCCAGTTCTTACCCTTGATAAAGAATATAAGGGATATCCACTAGAC
>NW_025884947.1:0-2638 GCF_002878395.1 Capsicum annuum
TGATTTTATTTAGGAGGCAAAGAGTGCATTCAAAACTCTTTTGGAATATGCAAATATTAGGTTTGATTGCACGTGGGATCAGGTTTATTACTTGACTGTTTTGTGCGTACCAAACAATTGAGGGAGATCATTTGACATGAATTGTATTTGTCAGGCCATGAGAGCAGTAATTAATGAACGGAGATATGGTGCTCTAAAATCCCTTGGTGAGCGGAAGCAAGCTTTTAATGAGGTATCTCTCCAAGTCAGCATTGGAATGGGTTAATTGCTGCTTCAATGTTTCAGCATACTGTATTGCAAAAAGATAGATTGTGTTTGATATCCAATTGTTTCATGGTTGGTTGACTTAAATATTTTGGAAAATGTTTTCCAAATCAACTTATTTTCCTTAAATTTAAGGAAAATGAATTCCCTTCAAAAAGTAGGAAAAACATTTTCCAAAACTCTCTTTCAATCTAACTCTTAAGTTGAAATGTTTATACAACTCTCAAATGTATTTTCTGAAAAATATTTTTTTATTCACCAACCAAACACTAGAAAACATTTTCTGAAAAATATTTTCCTTTCATCAACCAAACATAAGAAAACAAGTAAGAAACCAACTTGTTTTCTAGGAAAATATTTTCCTTCATACCAAACACACCCAAGGTCTATAGTGATCATTTTGAAGTTGTGTGTCTATTCCAGTATCTGAGCTAAAAGAAAAAACTGGAAGTTGAAGAGAGGCGTGTTAAACAGAAAAAAGCTCGGGAAGATTTCAGGATAATGTTAGAAGTAAGTGAAATTTTCTTCTGTGGGTGTCTTCCATTTGATATATCATGATATTCACATTACCAATTTCAAAAATAAAAAGATATTATCATAATATTCATGATGTGTTAGAGACTGGTATTTGACTTGTTCAAAAGAATAAGTGGTATTTTTCACAACAATGTCCGTTGTTCTCAATCTTACAGGATTGCAAGGAGCTGTCACCATCGTCAAGATGGAGGTTTGTATTTCACTTGTAATGTTAAGTTGTCTGCTGCTTGTCTTCTAATCTTGGTCATTGTTTGTATGTGTTTTGGTACCTTGAAGTTGATCCATTACTTGTGTAAGTTCCATTTGATCCACTAACTATTTGCTATTGATTATTCAGTAAGGCAATCTCCATATTCTAACATGATGAACGTTTTAAAGCTGTTGAGTGAGCTAAAGACCGTGAGGACCTTTTTGAAGATTATGTGGAGGAACTTGAGAAAAAGGTGAAACTCCTTTTGCAGAACTTTCTTGTAAGCTTCTATATGTTAAAAACTAAGTGTACGGACTGTAGTTTCCTTATATGGTCTTTGGCTCCTCACAAATTGAGTTAGCCTTTCATTTGAGATAGAAACAAGGTCCAATTTCTTAAACATGGCATTAGAGGCAGATCTATCTTGATGTTAGACTATTAGATGTTAGCCAACCTAGGTTAACTGATGCTACAGATGTCTAGTCTTGGTGTGCGATTAATGTATGAGAATCCCACACTAGTAAGGTGGATGTGCTGTAGTTTCCTTATATGATCTTGGACAGTCTTCACCACCTGACCTAGCTTTCGAAGTTGAGTTAGGCCCTGGTCCACTTGATTAACAACAGTCATTCCATTCCATTCCTTTGCAGGATGTCTTTTAGTTTGTTCCCCTTTTTTGTTTTGCTTAAAGAGTAGAAAGAAGAAATGTTGTAGATATTCAACTTAAAATCTTGTGTTCTTTGAATACATTTTTAATGGCTTCTCAAGGGTACAGCATTTAAATTTGTTCACCATTGAATTCCAATTTAAACAGACTTCCATGTATTGCATGTAATTTTTTTTGAAACTTGAAACTATGATATGCTTCTTCCTCTCCCCCCTCCGTCGTAAAATAGAAAAAGTTTTTTAATACTTTCATGTAAGTGTAGTTAAAGTCTCTTTGTAAATATTGTCTTCTTTATAGAGAATTTTATTTTTTTTTACTTTGTACTAGATTTTATAGGAGCATGTGAAGGCATTGGAGGAACAGAAGCGCAATAGAGTGGAGTACTTAGAATTTTTAAAAGCCTGTGACTTTATTAAGGTATTTGTTCTAGTGGAATTAGCATCAGTTCCTAGATTATGTTTCTCTATTTCCAGGAGATAGAACTTCTGTAGTTCCATTGTTGCTGACTTCTTTTGTTCAGGCCAGTAGCCAGTGGCGGAAAATTCAGGACCACTTGGAAACTGATGAAAGATGCTCCCGCCTTGAGAAAATCGATCGCTTGGAGATTTTCCAGGTACTACTCATTTTTATAATACATCATAAATAACTTTTTCTAAACATCTCATTTGTACGCCTCAGTTTTAAATTTATGTTGCAACCTTTTCTGTATTAGGAATATATACGTGATTTAGAGAGCGAAGAGGAGGAGCAAAGGAAACTGCGGATGGTATATTGCTTATTAGACTCAGGGATTAAAATTAAATTTATGTTTGGAGACTTTGATTTATCTCTTTCTCACTGGGCATACACCGTTGATTCAAATAGCAAGAATTGAGGAAAGCTGAACGTAAAAATCATGATGAGTTCCGAAAACTGATGGAAGAGCATGTTGCTGTGGGAATACTTAATGCAAAAACTAACTAGCGTGATTATTGCATCAA
>NW_025884948.1:0-2831 GCF_002878395.1 Capsicum annuum
TCCAGTTTGCTTCGGGGCTTTCCGTGTCATATCCAGTCACTTTTGGGATTGTATAGAAGTTAGTTATATGGTGGGGTGTGTCCCGACCTTAGTTAAACTCTGTGTATTGTCTAGAGGCTTTATAGACCTAATGTACAGTCAAGGTGGTGTTTTGTTAATAGACATGATGGCTCCAACGGCCAAGTATTGTATATACAGATATATATGTGTGCTCGCGCTTATACAGGTGATTATTTTCTTTTATATGCGACATGATGCTATCCAAATTTCGAGTTGTCATAGAGGTATGCATGGGAAGTATAAGGTTATGAGCTGGTTCTCCCGGGCCTCCTCGGTTACGGGTGCCAGTTCGCCCCAATAGGATTTGAGGCGTGACAATAGTAGTATCAGAGAAGTTCGTCCTAGCGAGTCTACAAAGCCGTGTCTACGTAGAGTCTTGTTTATCGGTGTGTCGTGCACCGCATCTATAAATAGGAGGCTATGGACATTTAGGAATTGTTTATTTTTCTTTATGTCTTAGATCGTGCGATAGAGCCTATATTGTATATAAAGTCATAGTTGACCACTGAATCCGTTTGTTTCTCTTATTATAGTAATGATGCCGGTTACTAGAAGCGAGAATACCGGTAAACAAGTAGATGTGGCTGCCAGAGAAGGGACTAGTAAGTCACCCACTATACCAGCTAATCAAAGTGAGGCTCTAGCTGAGCATGCATCAGAAACTTCTTCCACTCAGAAAGAAATAAGGGGGAGGAGAACTATATCCCCAGAGCCACCTATTAATGCTGTTGATCAAGATCTTAGAAATGCAGTACAATTTTTGACTCATATAGTTGTTGGGCAAGCTTAAGGGCAAGCCATTCCTACCACGGGTCCTAGTGGTAGGACGGCTAGCCTTCGAATACAGGATTTTCTTAAGATGGATCCTCCCACTTTTACTGGATCACATCTTAACGAGGACCCATAAGACTTTATTGATCAAATTCAAAGGGCCTTAGATATTATACATATAACGGGTAGAGAGACAGTGGAGTTAGCGGCGTATAGATTCAAAGGGGAGGCTATATATTGGTACGAGGACTGGAAACGGTCTAAGGGTATTGATGCACCCCCAGCTACTTGGAAAGAGTTCAAAGAGGCATTTCTTGATCATTATCTTCTATTCGAGATTCGTCAGGCCCATGCAGATCAGTTTTTAAATCTTCGTCAGGGGAATATGAGCGTGAGGGAGTACAGTCTCCGATTTAATTCCTTGTCGAGATATGCTCCTAATGTTGTAGCTACTATGGATGACAGAGTTCATCAATATATGGATAGGCTGGATCCATATCTGGTTAGAGATTTTACTATTGCCACTTTGAACAAAGATATGGACATAGCGAGGATCCAAGCTTTTTCACAGAAAATGGAAGATCAGAGGCAGAAGAGAAGAAAACAGGAATTAGAAAGAGGATATTCCAAGAGGTCCAAATCTACAGGGCAGTTCATGGCATCCCAAGGAGGGTTCAGACCACAGTTTTCTGCTAGACCACCTAGGCCATTATCTTCTTATTCTGCAGCTAGTGCCCTACCACAGTTCTAAGGGTCCATAGGAAATCAATTTGGGCACAGAAATGAGAGTCAGAGTTTGCGGACAGTGGGGTACCAAGGGCAAGGGAATATGAGCCAATCGAGACCACCTTAAGAGCCATGCAATAAACGTGGAAGTTATCATTTGGGCACATGTCGGCTAGGGACCAATATTTTCTTTTGGTGCGGTATGTCGGGGCATATAATAAGAGAATACCTACGAAGGGGATAGGGGGTATGGCACGACCTACGAGGTCATTTGTTGTATCATCATCATCGATGCCTTATTCTGGAAGGGGTGCACAACCAATGAGTCGTGTTAGAGGTGATAGAGGAGCCACGATTTCTAGCGGGGCTCAAAATCATACGTATGCTCTAGCGGATCGACAGAATTTAGAGGCTTCCCCAGATGTGGTTATAGGTACGTTGTCTATCTTTTCATTCGATGTATATGCCTTAATTGATCCCGGTTCTACATTATCTTATGTTACTCCATTGGTTGTTGGAAAGTTTAAAAGAATACCCGAACTGTTAGTTAAGCCATTTGAAGTGTCCACACCAGTTGGGGAATCTATTATAGCTAGAAGGGTTTACCAAAACTGCATAGTAATTGTTTGTGGTCGTGATACGATGGCCGATCTCATGGAGTTAGAAATGGTAGATTTTGATGTTATAATGGGTATGGACTGGTTGGCTTCTTGTTGTGCCACAATTGATTGCTGCACGAAAAAGCTGTATTTCCATTTTCCAAATGAATCAGTCCTTGAAAGGAAAGGTGAAATTGGCGCACCAAGAGGTAGATTTATTTCTTATTTTAAGGCAAGAAGAATGATTTCCAAGGGATACATATATCATTTAGTTAGAGTAAGGGATACAGAAGCGGAGCCACCAAATCTTCACGTTGTTCTGGTGGTAAATGAATTTTCTGATGTATTTCCTGAAGATTTTCCAGGTTTGCGTCCTGAACGAGAAGTAGAGTTTGGTATTGATGTAATACCAGGCACCCAATCAATCTTCATTCCTCCGTATAGAATGGCCCCAGCAGAATTATGAGAATTGAAAGAGTAATTGAAAGATTTGCTAGAGAAGGGATTCATAAGGCCTAGTATGTCCCCCTGGAGAGCACCAGTGTTATTTGTACGCAAAAAAATGGCTCGCTGAGGATGTGTATTGATTATCAGCAATTGAATAAGGTGAATATTAAGAATAAATATCCTCTCCCAAGAATTAATGATTTATTTGATCAGTTACAGGGTGCCAAG
>NW_025884949.1:0-3020 GCF_002878395.1 Capsicum annuum
TCCAAGAGCAAGGGTTAGATCTGGTCGGGTTACAGTCATAGAGATAATCTTTCCAACCAAACGTCTATACCTCTCTAGATTTTCAAAGAGTAGGCATCATCCTTACTGAATTTCAAAGTCGGATCGATAGGAGAATCCACATTGCTCCCAACAATCCAGTCTTCTCTAAAAAGTTTGTAACATACTTTCTTTGATAAAGTGATATTCCCGCCTTTGATCTTACTACTTTAATACCCAACAAGTATCCAAGCTTTCCAAGATCCTTGGTAGTAAAATGTTTACTAAAATACTATTTTAGGTCAACAATTCCTGTTCTCTCACTACCTGTAATTACAATATCATCAACATAGACAGCAAGGATTAGAGATCCACTTTGGATATGACGAACAAATACTGAATGATCAACCTCATTTTGCTTCAGCCCATATGAAGAAAGAACGTCGACTAAATTTAGCAAACCATGCCCTCTGGATTCAGTTCTAGACTTACCAATATTGGCTAGCTTGTTTTCCTTGCGCTAAGCCCTTCTCTTATCTACAACTTTGGTAAATAGTGAAAATTACTATTCCCTCCAATCTTTATGGAATGATTTGACCCCCACTCCTAGCATGCTAAACCGTAGTATGTTTTTTAAGAAGATCCTTCCCAGTGTGCCAAGCCCCCTCCCAACGGTCTCAGGCCATGGTCTGGGCCAATGAACTAGTCTCATCCCCCTAACCTAAGAGTTCTGGTTATGACCAGCCAAAAATAGGTCCTCTAGATGCCTTATAACCATCCTTTTTGCCCATTCCCGCTTATGCGTACTTCATGGCTGATAGGCCTACAGACGCTTGAGGCCCTGGAATAGCCTTGCTTTCATGTTCCCCCTCTTTTCTTAGATTAGGTTAGCACTTATGCTGCTTCACGTAACTATATTCAATCTATTGAGTAAAGAGGGCAATTGAATCAGTCGTCATCCTTTGCTCTTATGCTAAAGGCTCTCTTACCACAGGTCATCATTCCATCCTTTTTTGAAAAGGTAGATGCTTTTCTCCTCAATTCATCGAGATTTCAAGTTGACATCTCGAACATAATCGTGTTTTTGGTAATGGCCTTGCAGAATGACTTGCCACGCTTTCTAGGCTTGACTCTTGTGGGATGGGATGTGCTCAGCCTCCTCCAACTCTTTCTATAGGTCAGAAAACTTCCTTAAGTAAGAAAACATCATATTGATCTCTACTGCTCCCGCAAATGGTGATGTCTCGATTCCCATTGGTCGGTCTACTATTAGAAACAAACCTTTGTCCAAGTAATCTTGAATCAGATTCCTTCAATTTATACAATTATTTGTAGAGTGAGTCCATTTCTCATGCCATTTACAATAATGTTTCCCTTTTCTTTCTTCCTTTTTAGGTATCTTATGTCCAGGCAGACAGGTTAAAAGCTGTTGATAACCCGATGGATGCTTCAGAGCTTCAGATGCCAACCAGTCTGCCACGATTATACCTTCTCTCTTCTTTGAGTATGCTTACAAAAGCACTGCCAATCCCTTTGAACAAGATTCCTGCAAGTTTGGATCAGTTGTGCTTGAGGGTGATTAGAGAAAATCAAATGAATCACAACATACAAATAATATTCCAAATCTGTTTCAAGAATGACCTACTTGTAACACAAATCCCATGCCAACATAAGGCCACGGTAGATGGCCCAGAATTCATCCACACTCTTAGTTGTACAATCCAAATTCTCAAAGAAAGCAGACACCCATCCACATTTATTTTAGCATAAAAGACTGTAAGGGGAAACCTTCTAACAAAAATATTCGTATATTCTCGCTCATCCACGGGTTTTTCCCAAGTCAAAACCTACTCCTAAGAAGTTGCTGGATCAAAGTAGTACATTATACATCTGCTCGCCAGCAGCAGAGGTGGTTCGATTCCCCTTATACGCGATGTGGCGAAAAAGACTGATTCAACGAGATATGCCTGCATGTCGAGAGTGCGCTCTCTCTCACTCAGCTAAGGAAAGAGATAGAGAATTCATGTACTTCATGATTTCCTGCGGATCTATCGTATCGTTACTTCTCTCTGATTGTGATTTAACATGTGCCGTACTATACCGCTAAGGAAAACAAACAAGAACCAGGATAGGCTACTACTCTTCCCCTTTCTAAATCAACTTGTCCTTGCACTTACCACTTCTGAAAACTTGCGAGCGAGTGTCGATTGCTCCTTTGCCTGGGCAAGATCTGACTACTCCTACCCAAAGATGGTGGGTTATGAATACAGATTAGCTACTGCCAAAGAGGCCAGGAATGAGCTTCCATTTTATCTAAGGAAAAAACTTCTTCCTTTCTCTCTTCCTGATTAGCGGATTTAGGGTGATCTGGTGAAGCCCCCCTCTCATTGTACCAAAATAGAGATCAAATTTAAACGACTAGGTACAACATATGAGTTCGATCCATTAGGTTCTTTTTTTTCAGAAAAGAAATGAGATACAAGAAAACATCTTTGATTAATATTAAAAGGAACAATCTCAAATAGACCAAGATCCAATTTTGGGTCATTTCTTGGTAAACATGATCTGCAATAATCTCTATGATCCCTTCATTTATGTGCCAGAATAGAGAGAGATTAGTAGGAAAGTGGAAGAGGCCTTTTTGTATATGATAATCAAAGGGAGTGGGAAAGCTGCAGTAATTCTTTAGAAAAGCCCGGTTCTCTTTATCTTCGAGCTTTCATTCCTCAATCCACTGAATCCTTCCTTCATATGCCTCCTCACCAATAGATAGAGACAAATAGGAATAACTGAACCACGTCTATAAAATGCCAGTACCATACAGCTGCTTCAAAGCTAACGTGATGCTCCTTGGTCAAATGACCAAGATATTGGCGAATACCACATATGATCGAGAAAATAGTACCTATAATCACATGAAAACCATGAAAGCCAGTTGCTAAGAAAAAGGTAGAACCATAAATACTATCCAAAATGGTGAAGGGTTCTTGATAATATTCCATTCCTTGAAAACCTGTGAATAC
>NW_025884950.1:0-1016 GCF_002878395.1 Capsicum annuum
CCGGATCCAATATTATTTGCACTATCAATATATATAAGTTAAATATGATATATAACACTCAGGTAATGTTGGTAAAGACATGTAAAACATAGATACTTTATTTTGAATCTTATGTTTTCAAATAGATCATGTCATTAGTAGTTATTAAAATAAAATGAAAATGTAAAATTAATTAAGATCTTATGTACTTAATATAAAAATGTGGTTTTTTTTTAAAACGAATAAAAAAAATAAGTACAGAAATTGAAAGGAGGAAGTAATTTATTTACGTAGAATGAGGTAAATAAATGTCTACTTGCCAAGATTTCCACTATATGAAACATGGATAAAGGAGCAAAGAGCAAGGGCGGAGCTAGCATACAATGAGGGTTCATTCGAACCTTCTTTTCAAGAAAATTATACTATTTATACATGATTAAATTATTTTTTATGTATATATAATGGAGGTTGAACCCCTACGACTAGCTCGTGTGTGCACTACTTAAACTCCCTTATTAAAAATCTTAGCTCCGTCACTGACAAAGCTGAACATTAGGGGGGGATTTCAACGGAGGGAGTGGGTTTTCTTTTTGTTGTTGTGTTGTTTCCTTTAGCTGGGACTTGGAAATGTCAAGCTCAAGCTTGGTAGTAAAAGGAAAAAGAAGAGGAAAAAAAAAGTCCTTTGGTAGATGCATTACTGTTTTCGTAAATACAAAATTAAGCTAAACTCATTCAGTCACAATTCCTAACATTAATATAATTGAACATGATAAGCATCAATAAAAGATACGGCTAGTGGATAGGTAAAAAGTGTGCGATCTCATGCGATTTCTCATGTATGATGCGTATGTTTTTTTGTTCAACTTTATAAATTGATCGTTTGATTGGAAAAGAGTTATCCTGAAATAATTAATCTCAAGATTAGTTATCCCGAAATTAGTTATTTCATCATCTATATAGGATAACTTATTCCATCACTATGATGTAATGATGGGATAAATAATACCGGTACTAACTAATACCTCACACCAAATATG
>NW_025884951.1:0-3525 GCF_002878395.1 Capsicum annuum
ATGGTTAGAATTATTAAAGAACTATGATATGAGTGTGCTGTACCATCCAGGAAAGTCCAATATTGTGGCAGATGCCCTAAGTAGAGTGTCCATGGGTAGTGTTTCGCATATGGTAGAAGGTAAGAAAGAGTTGGCTCCTGATGTACATCATTTGGATAGATTGGGGGTTAGGTTATTTGACTCTGCTGAAGGTAGTATAGGGGTTCAGAATAGTTCTGAATCCTCCTTGGTTTTGGAAGTGAAGGAAAAGCAATATTTAGATGCTAGTTTGGTCCGACTGAAGGAGTCAGTCAAGGACCAAAAAGTAGAGGTTTCCTCCCAAGGAGGAGATGGTGTGTTGAGATTGCAGGGTAGATTGTGTGTCTCGAAAGTTGATAATCTGAGACAGAGGATTATGGTTGAAGCGCACGTGGCGCGATATTCTATTCATCCTGGTGCTACCAAGATGTACCGAGACTTGTGGGAAATCTATTGGTGGAGTGGCATGAAGAAAGATATAGCAGCGTTTGTAGCTAAGTGTGCAACATGCCAACAGGTTAAGATTGAACACCAAAGACCTAGTGGTATGATGCAAGAGTTCAGTATTCCCACCTGGAAGTGGGAAGATATAAATATAGACTTCATGATTGGTGTACCTCCTTCCCGATGCCATCATGATTCCATTTGGGTTGTCGTTGATAGATTGACTAAGTTTGCTCATTTCTTGCCTATTCATACTTTATATACTGCTGAGGATTACGCTAGATTGTATATCCGAGAGCTAGTCAGACAGCATAGAGTTCCTTTGTCTATCATTTTGGATAGGGATACTCAATTCACTTTGCAATTTTGGAAAGCTTTTCAGAAGGGTCTTGGTACCCAAGTGCTTTTGAGTTCTGCTTTTCATCCTCAGACCGATGGCCAGGCTGAGTGGACCATCTAGACCTTAGAGGATATGTTGAGAGCTTGTGCACTTGACTTTAAGGAAAGTTGGGATGACCACTTACCGTTGATAGAGTTTACTTACAATAACAGTTTCGACTCTAGTATTGGCATGGCTCCGTTTGAAGCCTTATATGGGAGGAAGTGTAGATCACCCATAGGTTGGTTCGAGGTGGGTGAAGCGTCTATGAGTGGTCCTGATTCGGTATTTGAGGCTATGGAAAAAGTTAAGTTGATTAGGGAAACGATTGAAAACTGCGCAGAGTCGTCAGAAGTCATATGCGGATGTTAGAAGAAGAGACCTTGAGTTTGAAATTGGTGACCTAGTGTATCTGAAAATATCACCCATGAGGGGGGTGAAGAGATTCTAAAAGAAGGGTAAGCTTAGTCCCCGTTATGTTGGTCCTTACAAAATTCTTAGCCGTGTTAGTAAGGTACCTTATGAGGTCGAGTTGCCTTCCGAGTTGTCCTCTGTTCATCCAATATTCCATGTCTCCATTCTTAGAAAGTATATTAGCAATGTTGTGGTAGTGGATTCCTCTGTGAGTGCTGACATTTAAAAAAATCTTTCTTTTGATGAGATTCCTGTTGAGATTCTTGATTTCAGTGTCCGAAGACTAAGGAACAAAGAAGTTCCCTTGGTCAAGGTGTTGTGCCGAAACCAATCTGTTGAGGGTACAACTTGGGAAGCTGAGGTGGATATGCGATCCAAGTACCCGCACCTATTCTCCGCGAACTCCAATCAAGCCGAAGGTACCATTCTTTCCTAAATCATGCACTTCTGATAAAAGTTGCAGCAGTTCAGTCAGTTATTATGTGTTCAGCTGTAGTTTCTTGAATTTATGCATTCTATGTTGCGTTCGGAGTAAGAAACGATGTGGTGATAAGTCTAACGAATGGTTTCAGTTGTATGCTCTATTCCCTATCTAATCTTGACATGCCTAGCATCATTCGAGGATGAATGTTTTCAAGGGGGGATGATGTAATGCCCCGGGAAATGTTTCGTTGAAATTTTGTGCGTAAACGTGTTGGGTTCTAACTTCTAGAATGAATAATAAATTTTTCGTGTGGAATGTATTATATTATGACCCACCATTACGTAGAGTATCGAATAAGCTTTCCAACGATATGTGGATCATCAAAATGGACACCCGAGCAATGAGTTATGAACATTCCGATCGAACTGTGAATAGTAGTGAACAGTAAAACGTGCAGGAAAAAGTACTAAGGTCTGGCGTATTTTTGCTCCAACTTTAAATATCATAACTCCTTGTACATAATGATCTGGGTGATCTACTATATATCAACGAAAATCTCTGCGAGTCCTCTTTCCAATGAAATTAGTTTCATCCAATTTGTTTATTGAAGCAAAAATTTATGGTCGATCAACTTCAGCCTATCAAAAGGGAATTTTTGTCTCAACTTCAAACGATCATAACTCCTCGTACACAATGATCTGGGTGAGATACTATATATCAACGGAAAGATATAAGATTCCTATTTCTAATGAAATTGGTTTCATCCAATTTAGATATCGGAGTAAAATGTTATGGTTGATATACTTCAGACTATCAAAACAGTCCACCAAAGGATAGATTCGAGAATTATTTGATTTTTAGGGGCGTTTTGGTCATTCTCCCTCACCCAAAATCCATCCAAACCCTATATTAAAGCCTATTAGAAGCATTATATGTTATATTTCATCAAATTCCCTCAAGAAGAAAACCCTAAGCTCCTACATCCAACTTCAAGAACCTCCAAAGTTCACCATTAATTCTACAAATTTATTCAAGATTCCAAGTTCCTAGTTCAAGAACTTCAAGAACATCCAAAGTTCACCATTAATTTTGCAAATTTATTCAAGAACTCCAAGAACCATCATTCAAAGGAACGATTAATTTTGAGATATTTTGAATGATTTTACCTTTTGGTCTTAATGGAGTTGTTTTGAACTCGGGTGTGAAAGAAATCCACAACGTGGTTGATTTTGATAGATGGGAAGCATGATGGCTCCTGGTGAATATTTATATATTACTGAAATTATTTTGTTGTGGATTGTCTTTGAAATGATCTGAGCTAAGTCCGGGAGAAATCTTTAGCACCGAGTGGGCGGTATAAAGTGACCTTACTTCCCTAGAACTACGTGCCCCTGTAGGAGTGAGCCTGAGGCTGATTTATATAGTTATCACTAGTTTGTGTGGATTTGATATCGATAGTCCTACTCCGATGGTAAGGATAGGACGGCCCTCCCCAACGTGGGTTGTACGTTGGACTCCATGTAGCTCACATGGTTTATGTCGGTTATAGGATCTCCCAGTGTGTGTGTGTGTTTCCTTGTGTCTATGGTGAATGGTGAAGTGATTTGAAAGCAGAATTGTGAAAGTTATTCTTTCGAAAGATTTAAATGATATTTACATTATGAGAATTGATATTCTCAATGAACTGAAAGTGATTGACAAATTATATGATGACTCACATGTGTTATTGTATTTATTTCATCCTCTCATGATTATGATGATTTTCTTTGAGCTATGTGAGTTTTTCATACATCCTGCATATTTCTTATAAATATTTATGATGATGATGTTTATACAACTACATACA
>NW_025884952.1:1617-3850 GCF_002878395.1 Capsicum annuum
GGGCCAACGTAATAGGACCGAAATCCTATAATGTTATCCCATGCTAATCTATACAGAGCGTAGGCTTGCTTTGAGCACTCTAATTTCTTCAAAGTAACAGCGCCGGAGGCACGACCAGGCCAGTTAAGGCCAGGAGCGCATCGCCGACAGAAGGGACGAGACGACCGGTGCACACCATAGGTGGACCGGCCGGCCCATCCTAAAGTCCAACTACAAGTTTTTTAACTGCAACAACTTAAATATACGCTATTGGAGCTGGAATTACCGCGGCTGCTGGCACTAGTCTTGCCCTCCAATTGATCCTCGTTAAGGGATTTAGATTGTACTCATTCCAATTACCAGACTCATTGAGCCCGGTATTGTTATTTATTGTCACTACCTCCCCGTGTCAGGATTGGGTAATTTGCGCGCCTGTTGCCTTCCTTGGATGTGGTAGCCGTTTCTCAGGCTCCCTCTCCGGAATCGAACCCTAATTTTCCATCACCCGTCACCACTATGGTAGGCCACTATCCTACCATTGAAAGTTGATAGGGGAGAAATTTGAATGATGCATCGCCGACACGATGGCCGTGCAATCCGTCGAGTTATCATGAATCATCGCAGCAACGGGCAGAGCCTGCGTCAACCTTTTATCTAAAAAATGCATCTCTTCCAGAAGTCGGGGTTTGTTGCACGTATTAGCTCTAGAATAACTACGGTTATCCGAGTAGTAGATACCATCAAACAAACTATAACTGATTTAATGAGCCATTCGCAGTTTCACAGTCTGAATTTGTTCATACTTACACATGCATGGCTTAATCTTTGAGACAAGCATATAACTACTGGTAGGATCAACCAGGTAGCATTCCTCATCGACGCCGGCGTCGCATGAGCCCGGCCTGCCCGCGAGGGCGCAGACGGATTTAAGGCGAGCACGGCCGTCGTTTGCAAGGAGCATCGTACAGGGTAGATAGGATTCGATGAAGGCCCCATGCCCACTGTGTCTACCGCATCCGAGAATCCCGACCGCCACTCACGGACCACGGCATCGCACGATGAAGCGAGGGAGGCGTGGGACGCGAGGGCGGCCTTTCGATTCGCCCTGCGCACGAAATGCGATGGGCGAAAGACGATCGATAAAACTTGATAATGCCTGGGCATTAGGTATGCAGCACAGGAAACCGAATTTGAGCAAGACAACATTGCGCTTGCCCCGCGACTGAGATGGCAGGCGGGTCAGGACGTCGCTGCTCGAGCAGGGATCCAACCTAACCGCACGTGCCGAACACAACTCACGCGCCGTGCGTCCAAATGCTCCGTCGATGCACGCCCAGCACCGACCCCAACGCGCAGCAATAGATGACGTGCGCTGCTTCGCATGGGGACGTTACAAGGCTGAAGCAAGTCCCGCTTGACATGATAGCCCACCCTTGGGGGGAGCAGGGGAGATGAAGGCACGCGGAGGCTCATGCGCGGGCGCCGCCCACGCCGGCCGCCGGCGCTCGTCGTGGATTGGGCTCGGCCGCATGCGTGCAGCGCTTGGAGCTTGCCCCGAGAGCAGCATGCAGGACTCGCCGCACGCACAAAAGCACCGCCTCATCCGAAATCAAGCGCCAGCAGCCCCGTCGTGGACGACGCCACCGATAACCGACACGAGCGCACAATGAGGCACGGTCGACGTTGCTACACGGGCACGGACGGCTCGCACGGACTAGCCATGCATGCTGCCATGCGCCCACGCTGCACGCCGACGTGGCTTGTGAGCGCCTATGACAACTAGCGATAGTCGCATTGAAGTGTCTTCAACACCTCTACCCCCCTTATATATGCTTAAAAAAAAACCCAAAGGACAGGAGTAGACATGATTTCGCCAGGGAATCATCCGAGACATATGCGGACCCGAACTGCACGTTTTGATGTGAGACGGGGCCTATGCACTCACAAAAAGGTTGCGTAATCTGTAAATGATAATTTTTGTTGAGAAAATATTTTTTTTCGAATATCACTTATCAAAATTCAAAAAATAAACAAAAATAAATCAAAAATAGAAAAAATATTTATAAAAATATGAAAAAATTAGGAAAATATTCTCAGCGCATGATCTAACCTTAAACCAACAATCGACTGCATATTTGTACGTATAATGTAACGATATAAAATATTTAAATTTAAGGATATTAAATGAAAATATGAAAAAAAATATAAAAATAACGTGGGGACATTAGGAAAATCGCCCGGAATGCAACAGATA
>NW_025884953.1:0-1114 GCF_002878395.1 Capsicum annuum
GAGCAAAGCCAAATTCCATAGCACCGGATGAAGAGCAACTTGTCCATACTGAGTAGATCTTTATAGTTTGAGCCTGTCAAAGCAATCCTTGGTAGTATACTTCAATTGTTGGTGATGTATTTGTTGAGATATGTACCCATAACAATGTCTTTACATTTCGTTTATTCGTTGACTTATTTCAGTTAATTTATGAAGGCTTTGATTTATTTTATTTTGTCTACGAATTTTATTTATTCCTTAGATTTGAACTTATTAATTGAAAAGGAATACTAGATTCAGATATTGCAACAGATAATGTATCTGTTGCAACAGACAACACATCTATTGAAAAAATAGAACGAATTTAGACATATGTTGCAACAGGTAGGTAATCTATTGGAATTTATCAAACAGGTCTTCCCACTATTGCAACAGATGGACTTTAGATAAAAACATCGAGATAATGCAATAGATGACACATCTATTAGGAAAAAAGAACAGATTTAGACATATGTTACAACAGATAGACTTTATTTGTTGCAACAAACGACAAATCTATTGGAATAATCGAACAGATTTATACATATATTGCAACAGGTACTTTATCTGTTGGAATTTATTAAGCAAGTCTTTTCACTGTTGCAACAAATGGACTTTAGATAAAAATATCAAGATAATGCAACAGATGACCAACCTATTGCAACAGATAAAATATATGTCAGAACAGGTAGGATAACTGTTACAACGGACGGAGAATCTATTGCATTATAAAAATTCAACTTTCGATGGACATAAAAAATTACCACTACATGTAAAAAGGTTAAAGTTAATTGAATTGAAATAAAAAAGGCGCAACTCATCGACGGTGCTCAGATCAAACACCTAAAATAAAATAGGCATCAAGTAGACATGTTCATTTTAAACACGTAAAATAAAATAGGCATCAAATATTTCAATGTCAGTCTGGCACATTTCTGACTTGCCTTCACTTGGCCCCCAACGGTCATTTTTTTCACCCATTGTTCTTATATATTCATCTTTCTCCTAAAATTTAACCCTAAATTCCCAAATCTTCTTCTTCATCGTCATCTTCTTTTATCTATCCAAATTCTTTAAATTATTACTTTTATTTTTT
>NW_025884954.1:0-1181 GCF_002878395.1 Capsicum annuum
AGGGAGAAACACAAAACTTGAAACGTTTGAAGTTTTGGCCTTTCACAATAAACAAAATTCATCAAAAAAAATTTAAAAAAAAAATCTGAATTTTAATACTAGCACGGGAGCGTCGGAGTAACTAGTAAAGTTGTCTTCGTTCGACTAGGAGGTGACCTTTTAAGTCGTGAAAACAACCTCTCAGAGAAACGTAGGTGAAGATTCTTTTTTTCATGATCGAGGTGTACGGGCCAACTTGTGCGCACCTTGACTAATTCCACGGGATATCTTCCATCTCACACCAGCAACAGATATTAGCTAACTCTGTCCATCAAATCTAGATCAAATGGGAAGAAATCATCTAATATAAAATTGCGTACAATTAACTCCACATGGGGTAAGATAAGTACAATTAACTCTCACGATACGATCCTTCCCTTGAAAACAACCTCTCAGAGAAACGTAGGTTAAGATTCTTTTTTTTATGATCGAGGTGTCCGGGCCAACTTGCGTGTACCTCGACTGATTCCACGGGATATCTGTCGTCTCACACCAACAACAGTTATCAGGTAACTCTGTCCACCAAGCGTAGAACAGATGGGAAGAAATCTGAATTTTAATAGTAGCACAGGAGCGTCAGAGTAACTAGTAAAGTTGTCTTCATGCCACTAGGAAGTGACTTTTAAGTCGTGAAAACAAAATCTTGGAGAAACATAGGTTAAGATTCTTTTTTTTTTTATAATCGAGGTGTACGGTCCAACTTGCACGCACCTCAACTAATTCCACTGGATATCTGCCGTCTCACACCAGCAACAGGTATCAGGTAACCCGGTCCACCAAGCGTGGAACAAATGGGAAGAAACTACCTAGTGTACCATTGCTTACAATTAACTCTCACGATACGATCCTTCCCTTGAAAACGAAGGTTACGATTCTTTTTTATATGATCGAGGTGTTCGGGCCAACTTACGCACACCTCGACTAAATTCACGGGATATATGCCGTCTCACACTAGCAACAGATATCAGGTAACTCTGTCCACCAAGCATAGAACAGATGGGAAGATACTACATAGTGTACGATTGCTTACAATTAACTCCACATGGGGTAAGATGTGTACAATTAACTCTCACGATACTATCCTTCCCTTGATTTTGTGCATAGCGGGAGTTAGTGCACGAGCTGACCTTTTGAATTCTAAT
>NW_025884955.1:0-1409 GCF_002878395.1 Capsicum annuum
CCTAAAACGTTAATAGGAACCACTTACTCGGAATCTTCAAAACTTAAAATTATTTTTCTGTATTGAATCATTTGAAGTAACTTTCTAAAGGTTTCTTAATTCCTTTTCAAAATTAAGTGGCGACTCTCAAAAAGTCAAAATTTCTGCAAAACCGCGACTTTGTGCAAATTTTCATTCTTTTGGAGTCCATAACGTCGTGCTCGTTTTAACCTCAGGTAAAAATAGGGTATGATAGAATGGCGACTCTACTGGGGATGAGGAGACGTTCTAACCATGATCGACTCGATTTTCAATCGAGGGAGGTATTTTTACATTTTTTCTATATGATTAAATTCTTTACCTATTACACTGTAAATTATATGAATTTGCTCATAAATTCTTTACATTTTTTTATCATGCTTAGTTTAGGATTTTTATGCTTTATTATGTTATTTATTTTATATATTTTTATATCATGCTATGTGTGAAAGGACGCAAGTCAAATCCAAACTTGCGTTCCTTATTTGTTTGAATAACACTATTTGTTACTGCTTTATCACTTGCATTTTTCTATCGAGTCTTTGGCCGTACACATTTCACACACTATGGTACACGCGAGGGGTGCACTACACTCCTCCGAACCTTCTTTGGATTCCTTAGTTTCAGAGTCGGTGCAGTTAGGTTAGTGTACCTTCTCGCAAATATTCAGTCCCACTCTTGAACATTTAGGGAAAAATCCCACTCTAGTAATAGGTCATATTGCATATACCTTAGGCGGAACGGTCCAAGGTATCGTCTTCGTAACTAGGAAGCCACCCTTTCCTCTGAAGGTTATGAAACCTTTATGACATATTTTGTGTTAGAACTGATTCAGATAATCCAGAAATCAAACATTAATGGATTCAGAACAATCAAATTGGCCTTCTTTTACTCTTCCTTCATTTGACATCATTTTCACATCAATAGACATAAAGTATTACCCAACTCGCCAATATTTGACACCATTTTCACGATTAAAGAGTGTTGTTAAAACTCCATTTCATAAATATCTTTTTTGAAGTCCATGAAAGCCGAGTGTTCTAAAAATGCTTTGCTTTCATTCGACTTTCTCTTCAAGTCCGCAGATAGGGAATGTCACTAAAAAACTCCACCTACGGCTAACTTTTTTTTTTTTTGATCCAAGCTAGAGTGGAATGCCGTCAATCATTCTTCCAATGTTTGATTTCTTTTTCTAGTCAACAGACGTAGAATATTATTCAGAACTCTACAATTATTTGACACCCTTCTTCAAAACAATGAATGAGGAATATTATTTATCTTCACCCACTTCTAACTCTTTCCAGCCAATGAGCGTGAGGCATTGTCGATACTTCTCCTCCATTAGATATCTCTACCATAAGATCCTCATTCATCAATAACGAGACTTGAGA
>NW_025884956.1:0-7494 GCF_002878395.1 Capsicum annuum
ATAATTTTCTGCTGCAATCATGATGCATGAAACAATAGAAGAATGAGCCATGAATTTTGATAACACGTTCATACAGAAAATGAACCAAACGACCTAGTCAACTTCAAAAATCAGTAAAAGCAGAAAATGAACCAAACGACCTAGTTCACGCAGAATTCTGATAACACGTTCGTGCCGTTTTGCCCGTTTGTCCAATCAAATAGATCCACCCATACAAACGGGCAATTATAGGATGCTCCCAACCTCCCTGGAATGCCCAGGTCAATTTTCGGCCTACAGCATCCCCGAACCCCGTGCCCACCCCCGAAATCATGGGCTATAGCACACTGATTTGGCCCCTAAATGCCCCGTTCACGCTATTTTGCTCGTTTGACCAACCAAATCACCCCGCCCATACAAACAGAAAATACTAGGATTCTCCCAAACTCCCTGGTATGACAAGGATGATTTTAGGCACATGGTACCGCTGAACCCCAGGCCCACCCCCAGAACCGTGGGCTGTAACACACTGATTTGGCCCCAAATCACCCCGTTCGCACCGTTTTGCCCGTTTGACTAGCCAAATGGCCTCATCCACACAAACGGGAAACACTAGGATGCTCCTTACCTCGCTGGCATGCCTAGGTTAATTTTTGGTGCACATCACTACTGGACCCCGAGCCCACCCCCGGAACTTTGGGCTATAGCACACCGATTTGGGACCAAAATGCCCCGTTCACATCATTACACCCTTTTGACCAACAAATGGCCCCGCCCACACAAATGGGCAACACTAAAACACTCCTTAGCCTCCCTGGCACGCCAAGCTCGATTTCAGCCCACGGTACCCCCAAAGCCCAAGCCCATCCCTAAAACCGTGGGTTGTAGCACACTGATTTAGCCCTAAAATGCCCCCTTCATGCCGTTTCACCCGTTTGATCAACCACATCGCCCCTCCCACATAAATGGGAAACACTAGGATTCTCCCAACCTCCCAGGCACACGCAGGTCAATTTTTGGCCTATGGCCCCCCCAGACCCCAGGCCCATCCTAGGAACCGTGGGTTATTGCACACCGATTTGGCCCCAAAACTCCTCGTTTACGCCGTTTTGCCCGTTTGACCAACCAAATAGCTCCGTCCATACAAACGGGCAACAATAGAATGCTCCCCAGCCTCCTTGGCATGCCCAGGACAATTTTCAACCCACGGCACCTCCGAACCCTGGGCCTACCCCGAAACCATGGGCTATAGCATACTGATTTGGCCCTAAAATGTCACATTCACGCTATTTCACCCGTTTGACCAACCAAATAGCCCCGCCAAAAAAATGGGCAACATTAGGATGCTCCCTAGCATCCTGGCACACCCAAGCTAATTTTTGGGCCACAGCACAATCGGACCCTGGGCCCACCTCTAGAACCGTGGGCTATAGCATACTGATTTTGCCCTAAAATACCCCGTTAGCATCGTTTTGCTTATTTGACTAACCAAATGGCCCCACCCACACAAATGGTCAACATTAGGTCACTCCTCAGCCTCCCTGGAATGCTTAGGTTAATTTATGGCACACGACACCCCCAAACCCCGAGCCCATTCCCAGAACCATAGGCTATAGCACACCGATTTGGCCCCAAAATGCCCCGTTCATGCTGTTTTGGCCATTTGACCAACTAAATAGCCCCGTCCACATAAACGAGAAATACTAGTCCGCTTCTTAGCCTCCCTGGTACGACTAGGCTGATTTTTGGCCCATGGAACCCCGAAACCCAGTCCCAACCCCAACCCCCGAATCATGGGCTATAGCACACCAATTTGGCCCTAAATCGCCCCGTTCACACTGTTTCGCCCGTTGGACCTACCAAATGTCCTCGCTTACACAAACAGGCAACACTAAGAGGCTACCTAGCCTTCTTAGCATGCCCAGGCCAATTTTTGAGCCACGGCACCCCTGAACCTCGGGCCCACCCTCGGAACCGTGGGCTATAGAAAATTGATTTGACCCTAAAATGCCCCGTTCGCGCCGTTTCACCCATTTGTCCAACCAAATAGCCCCTTCCACACAAAAGGGAAATAGTAGGACGCTCCCAAGCCTCCCTGGCTTGCCTAGGTCAATTTTTGGCCTACAGCACCCCTGGAACTGTGGGATATAGCACACTGATTTGGCCCTAAAATGACCCATTTGCGTTGTTTTTCTCATTTGACCAATCACATGGCCTCACCCACATAAACGAGAAATAATATGATGCTCTCCAGCCTCTCTGGTATCCCCAACTCAATTTTCGACCCACGACACCCCCGAACCTAGGGCCCACCCATGGAACTATGGACTGTAGCACATCGATTTGGTCCCAAAATGCCCCGTTCACATTGTTTTACCTATTTGACAAACCAAATGGCCCTGACCATACAAACAGGCAACACTATGATGCTCCCTTGCCTCCCTGACATGCCCAGGTCAAGTTTTAGCCTACGGCACCCCCGGATCCTAGGCCCACCCCTTAAATCATAAGTTATTGCACACCGATTTAGCCTTAAAATGCCTCGTTTCCACCTTTTTTCTATTTGACCAACTAAATGGCCCCGCCCATAAAAACTGGCAACACTAAGATGCTCGCAAGACTCCCTGGCACACCCAGGGTAATTTTTCGCTCACGGCACCCCCGTACTCCGAGCTCACCTCCGGAACTATGGGATATAGCACACTAATTAGGCCCCAAAATGCCCCATACATGTTGTTTTTCCTGTTTGACAAACTAAATTGCCCTTCCCATAAAAACGAGAAATACTAAGATCCTCCCCAGCCTCCCTGGCATGACCAGGCTAATTTTCGTCCCACGGTAACCTCGTACCTCGGGCTCACCCCCAGAAATATTGCCTATAGCACACCTATTTGGCCCTAAATTGCCCTGTTCGTGCCATTTTGTCCGTTTTACTAACCAAATGGCCCCGCTCACATAAACAAGCAACATTAGGATGCTCTCAAGCCTTCCTGGAATGGCCAGGTTGATTTTTGGCCCACGACACCCCCTAACCCCTAGCTCAACCCTGGAACCATAAGCTATAGCACACCGATTTGGCCTCAAAACACTCCGTTCGTGCTATTTTTCCTGTTTGACCAACTAAATAGACCCACCCATACAAACGGCCAACACTAATATGCTCTCCAACCTCTCTAGCATGCCCAGGTTAATTTTTGATCCATGGCACCCCAAATACTGGGCCCACCCCAGAACCGTGGGCTATAGGACATCAATTTAGCCTCAAAATGCCCCATTCACGCTGTTTCACCTGTTTGACTAACCCAATAGCCCCGCCCACACAAACGGGCAACACTAGGATGCTCCTCATCCTCCCTGCCATACATAGGCCAATTTTTGGCTAATGGTACCCCCGAACCCCAGGCCCACCCCCAGAACCATGGGCTATATTACACTGATTTGTCCCTAAAATGCTTCGTTCGGGCCATTTAACCCATTTGACCAACCAAATGGCCCTCCGCCCACATAAACGGGAAACACTAGGACGCTCCCCAACCTCCCTGGCAGGACCAGGTGAATTTTTGGCCTACAGCACCCCTAGACCCTGGCCCTAAACCCAAAACCGTGGGCTATAGCATACCAGTTTAGGTGGGCCCAGGGGGATGGTGTGCGGTGGGCCAAAAATTGACTGGGGTGTTCCAGGGATGTTAGGGATCATCCAATGTGATCCTTTTAAATTTTTGTGGCCATTTGGGTGGACAAACAGGTGAAACGGTGCAAACGAGGAGTTTTCGAGCGAAAAAAGTATGCTATAGCCCATGGTTTTTGGGGTGGGCCCCGGTTTTGAGCGTGTTGTGAAAAATTGAACGAAGTATGCCAGGTAGGTTGGGGATCATCCAAATATGGTCTTTTTAAATTTTCGTGGCCATTTGGGTGAAAAAAATATGTGAAACAGTATAAATGGGGGTAGGCCCAGAGTACGGGCGTGCTAGGGGCCAAAAATCGACCGGGGCGTGCCAGGGAGATTAGGGATCATCCCAGTGTGGTTTGTTTAAATTTTTGTGGCCATTTAGGTGGACAAACGGGTGAAACGGTGCGAATGAGGCATTTTTGGGCCAAATCAGTGTGCTATAGCCTATGATTTTGGGGGTGTACCCGAAGTTCGAGCGTTCAATGGGATGAAAATCGACTGGGATATGCCAGGGAGGTTGGGGATCGTCCCAGTATGGTACGTTTAAATTTTCATGGCATTTTGGTGTACAAATAGGTGAAACGGTGCGAACGGGGAATTTTTAGGCCAAATCAGTGTGCTATAGCCCACGATTTTGGGGGAGGGCCCGGCGTTCGGGCATGCTATGGGCCAAAAATCGATCGGGGTATGCTAGAGAGGTTGGGGATCATCTCATTCTAGTTTGTGTAAATTTTCGTGGACATTTGGGTGGATAAATGGGTGAAACAACATGAAGGTGGTATTTTCGGGCTAAAGCGGTGTACTATAGCCCACAGTTTTGGGGGTGGGCCCGGTGTTTGAGCGTGCTGTGGGCAAAAATTGACTGGGGCATGCCAGGGAGGCTAGGGATCATCCAAGCATGGTCCATTTATATTTTTGTGTCCATTTGGGTGGATAAACAGGCGAAACAGCGTGAACGAGGCATTTTCAGGACAAATTGGTGTGCTATAGCCTATGATTTTGAGGGTGGGCCCAGGGTTCAGGCGTGCTGTGGTTGAAAATCAACCGGGGAATTCCAGGAAGATTGGGGATCGTTCCTGTATGGTCTATTTAAATTTTTGTGGCCATTTGGGAGGACAAATGGGCGAAACGACATAAACGGGGCATTTTTGGACCAAATCGGTATGCTATAGCCTATGATTTTGGGGGTGTGCCCGGAGTTAGGGTGTGATGTGGGCTGAAAATCGACCAGGGCATGTCAGGGAGGTTGGGCATCATCCTAGTATGGTACATTTAAATTTTCGTGGCTATTATGGTGGACAAACGGGTGAAACGGCGCGAACGAGGCATTTTCAGGTCAAATCGGTGTTCTATAGCCCACGGTTTTAGGGGAGGGCCAGGCATTCGGGCGTGCTGTGGGCCAAAAATTGATCGGGGCGTGCCAGGGATGTTGGAGATCATCCCAGTATGATCCTTTTATATTTTCGTGGCTATTTGGGTGGACAAACGGGAGAAACAGCGCAAACAAGATATTTTTGGGCCAAATCGGTGTGCTATAGCCACGAATTCGAGGTGGGCCCAGAGATTGGGAGTGCTGTCGGCCAAAAATCGATCGGGGTGTGCCAGGGTTGTTGGGGATCATCCCAGTGTGGTCTGTTTAAATTTTTATGGTCATTTGTGTGGACAAATGGACGAAATGGCGTGAACGGGGTATTTTTAGGCAAATCGGTGTTCTATAGCCCACAGTTTTGGGGGTGGACCCGGGGTTTGGGCATGCTGTGGGCCAAAAATTGATTGGGGCATGCCAGGGAGGTTGGGGATTGTCTCAGTGTGGTCCGTTTAAATTTTTGTGGCAATTTAGGTGGACAAACGGGCGAAACGATGCGAACGGGACATTTTCGGGCCAAATCGGTGTGCTATAGCCCCCGAGTTTGGGGGTGGACCCGGGTTCTGGATGTGCTGTTGGCCAAAAATTAATCAGGGCATGCCTGGGAGGTTGGGGATCATCCTAGTGTGGTTCTTTAAATTTTAGTGGCTATTTGGGTGGATAAACGGGCGATACAGCACGAATGGCGCATTTTTAGGCCAAATCGGTGAGCTATAGCCCACGGTTTTAGGGATGGGCCCAGATTAGGTGCATGCTGTGGGCAAAAAATTGACTGGGGCATGCCAGGGAGGTTGGGGATTGTCATAGTATGGTCTGTTTAAATTTTTATGGCTATTTGGGTGGACAAACGAGCGTAAAGGCGCGAATGAGGCATTTTTGGGCCAAATCGGTGTGCTATAGGCTATGATTTTGGGGGTGTGCCCGGAGTTCGAGCGTGCAATGGGATGAAAATCGACTGGGACATGCCAGAGAGGTTGGGGATCGTCCCAGTGTGGTACGTTTAAATTTTTGTGGCCTTTTTGGTGTACAAATAGGTGAAACGGCGCGAACGGGGCATTTTCGGGCCAAATCAGTGTGCTATAGCCCACGGTTTTGGGGGAGGGCCCGACGTCTGGGCATGCTGTTGGCCAAAAATAGGTTGGGGCATGCTAGGGAGGTTGGGGATCGTCTCAGTCTAGTCTGTTTAAATTTTCATGGACATTTTTGCAGACAAATGGGAGAAACAGTATGAAGGTGGTGTTTTCAGGCTAAATCAGTGTACTCTAGCCAAAATTTTGGGGCTGGGATCGGTGTCCAGGTGTGCTGTAGGCCAAAAATTGACCAAGGCATGCTAGGGAGGTTGGGGATCGTCCTAGCATGGTCCGTTTAAATTTTCGTTCCCATTTAGGTGGACAGACGGGCAAAATGTCATGAACGAGGCATTTTTGGGCCAAATCGGTGTGCTATAGCCTACGGTTTTGGAGGTAGGCCCGGGGTCCGGTCGTTCTATGGCTGAAAATTAATCAGGATGGTCCATTTAAGTTTTTGTAGCCATTTGATAGGACAAATGGGCTAAACGACGCGAACGGGGCATTTTTGGGCTAAATCGGTGTGCTATAACACACCGATTTGGCCGAAAAATGCCTCGTTCGCGCCGTTTCCCCTATTTGTCCACCCAAATGGCCACAAAAATTTAAATAGACCATACTGGGATGATCCTCAACCTCCCTGGCACGTCTCGATCAATTTTTGGCCCACAACACACCCGGTCCCTAGGCCCACCCCTAAAACCAGGGGCTATAGCACTCCGATTAGGCTAAAAAATGCCCCATTTCTGCCGTTTTGCCCGTTTGTCCACCCAAATGGACAAAAAAATTTAAACAGACCATACTGGGACGATCCCCAACTTCCCTGGCATGCCTCCGTCTATTTTCGGCCTACAGAACACTCAAATCTGGGTCCAGCCCCAAAATCGTGGGCTATAGCACATTGATTTGGCCTGAAAACGCGCTGTTCGCACCGTTTTGGCCGTTTGTCCCCACCTCCTTGGCATTTCCCAATCAATTTCTGACCCATAGTATGCCCAGATACCGAGCCCATCCCTAAAATCATGGGCTATAGCACACTGATTTGGCCCGAAAATGCCCCGTTCGCACCATTTCACCCTTTTGTCCACCGAAATGGCCACAAAAATTCAAACAGAACACACTGGGATGATCCCCAACCTCTCTGGCACATCTCGATCAATTTTTGGCACACAGCACGCCCAAAACCCAAGCCCACCCCCAAAATCATGGGCTATAGCACACT
Organism: Capsicum annuum; assembly: GCF_002878395.1. Classification (NCBI taxonomy): domain Eukaryota; kingdom Viridiplantae; phylum Streptophyta; class Magnoliopsida; order Solanales; family Solanaceae; genus Capsicum; species Capsicum annuum. Next base: position 7,305 of record NW_025884956.1, read on the forward strand.
GCTTTGGCTTGAAAATACCTCATTCATGTTGTTTTTCTCCTGTTTGTCCACCCAAATGGCCACAAAAATTTAAACGGACCATACTGGGATGAGCCCCCTCCCTGGCATGCCTCGGGTGATTTTTTGCCCACAACATGCTCAAACCCCGACCCACCCCAAAACCGTGGGCTATAGCACACCAATTTGACCC
>NW_025884957.1:0-1390 GCF_002878395.1 Capsicum annuum
TAAAAAATTAAGAGTGTAAGCAGTAAAATAGAGAAAAGATTTAAAACTTACAAGTTTTATTCAATCGACAATGAAAACATTACAAGAGGCTTTTACAAGAGATAGAGCAGTAGAGAATTTCTAGAATGAGAAAATTATCTGATGCCTTCTCCTAGTGTACAAGTTGTCTTAAATAGACAGAGAAATTCTAGATAATGCATCTTGTGCATACAAGTGTAAGGTTTAGATATAATCTCTAAAAGTAGATTCCTTGCTGGAATGAGGTTGCTTTTGTTGATTGATCATCTTCTGTCTTTTTCCTTTTGGAAAAGCATGAGATTCTTTTAGCTTTTAGAAAAGCTGATTGAGCGTCTTCTGTCTTTTCTCTTTTGGAAAAGCATGAGATTCCTTTAGCTTTAGAAAAGCAGGTGGGTCTAGTAGATTCCCACTAGGAACAGTAGAATGCCCTTTCAAAAATAATTCCAGTTCTTTGAACCTCTATTTTTGAAGAGGTCTTTTCTTAGTTCTTAGTAGGGGTCCATGTAGGCCCTGGCAATTCCTTTAGGAGCTAACATATCTCCATTATTGTCACTACTGCTAGAGGAAGAAGCTTCTTCTAGAAGCTGCAGGACTTCATCAGTGACCTCTTGGCTTTCGAGATCATTCAGAGCCTTTTTTAATCTTTCTTTAAGCGCCTGTTTATCCTTTGAGACGCCTGCTGAAGATACTGGTGATTTGTTTTTGACAGGAGTTTTAGGAGCTGCTGGCTTGGGAGTCCAGCCTTTAACTTTTATCTCTTTGGATAAATAAGTAATACGGTCCTGTTCTCCTTTGGCAAAATTCCAGGAGATAATATAAGAGACACGCTTCTTAATAAAAAATTTACACATTTGAATGTGTTCCAGAAGGGTTAGGCATCCCTCATTTGCACAGAACTCTGCTAGACGGCTCAGAAATTGTTGGGGAAGAATTTCTTTAATTCCTCCGAAGCATCCCCACCACTCATAAAACCATCTAGGTATAATGGCAGTTACCATGGCTGGACAGTACTTAACAAACCAGGTATGTCCTGGTCGAACATAGAGGAAGTTAAACCATGCAGACTTGTAGTCGTACCAATTGTATGTCTGAGGCCTATGAGGCATCGATAATGCAATAGGAGTATGTAGATGATCCACAAACCAATTGAATGGGGTTAGTACCCTCTTGATGGTAAATCGCGAATAAGCAATGAATTCGGGATTTCGTTCATCCATGGAATGTTCAACTTCGATAGAGTCTGTGTCGACTAGGATGGCTTCATAAAACCTTCTTATTTTAAGTGGATTCTCGGTGTCCACAAAATTCTTGTCATTGTAGACAGTTTTAATAAGTTGTTCCAGAGGGTAGCCCTCGTAAGCTTTGTCCAAGG
>NW_025884958.1:0-4942 GCF_002878395.1 Capsicum annuum
AATAAAGGAAAGACAACTTCACCAGTCTCACCTCCAAACAATGCTTCACAAAATAAGAAGGCACTAAAGGAAAAATTGAAGAAGGATTTGCATGATATGAAAAGCCAGGAAACTAATGAAGAAGAAGTCTTACAGCTTCTAGAAGAAGCTTCTTCCACAGGAAGCAGTGATAATAATGGAGATATGCTAAATCCCAAAGGAATAGCTACGGCCTATATGGACCCCTATTAAGAATAGGGAAATGACCCTTCAAAAAGGTAGAGGTTCAAAGAACCAGAATTGCTTTTTGGAAAGGGCATTCTACTGTTCCTAATGGGAATCTTATAGACAAGCTTTTCAAAAGCAAAGCACTCAGCTTTTTCAAAAAGAAAACACACTCAACTACCTTTACAAAAGGACTGTCGGCTACTAAGACTTAATCTTAGCCTTACACTTGTACACTTTAGATGTATTTTATCTTTCACTTTTTTCTATATAAGACATGTTGTAATTCTAGAGAAGGCATCAGAAAATTTCAAACATAAGAAATATTTCGCTTGCCTAAACTCCCTTGTAATGTTTTCAGTTAACAAAGTTTGAATAAAATCTTGTAAGTTGTTTTAATTGTTTTGGTTTTATCTTCTCTCATATTTTATCAATAAATACTTCAGGTTTATCAGAGCCATGTTGGCAGTACATGCATTTAGCATGAGCAACTAAGTTTATATATTGTCTAGAGCATGGGAAAACTATTTTCATATAAGCTAATCACTACTTTAATCTTTTAATAATGAGACTTCTAGTAAATTATTTTAATAAATCTTGTTCTATAATGGGGTTTATCTAAGTATGGGGTATTCGTTTTCTTGAAGTGTTTGAGATGTCAGATTAATATCCGATTTCAGACGTTGGTCAGCCTAAAAGTGTGGTCTCAGCTAAGGTAAGCATTCGACCCTGTGGGTAGTCCCCTCGCTAAGATAACACTAAGAGAAAACTAGAAGTAATAGCCATTAAGACTAGTTAGATCCCATAGGACATAGATCTAATGATATAATCTATTATAGGTTGAATTATTAAAAATTCTTGTAGTTTGCTTTCTTGTGTGAAAACTGTTTTTCCCAGTTAGTCTCTGGACAATTTTTTTTGTAATGGATTCCAACAACCATGTTAAAAATACTATTAATCTGTCTTCTCAAGCAACTCAGATTGCTAATATTGAAAATGATCTTCAAAACTGGAGTATTCCAGAAGAACCTTTTAAAACTATGTATCAACTTGGTAAATTTAGTTTTATAAAAAAACATAATATCAAGACCTCCGAGTCTACTGTCTCCATGAATAATTCCTTAGAAATTATTCAATTATTAAATGAGCATGGCATAAATAGATTTAAAAATCAGTTTAATTATCTTTATGTTGGACTTGTTCAAGTGGCTATTAAGCCACTCTTTAGACAAGGTCTTGATATCCCTGTTTGTGCTATTCTAAGAGATGCTCGTCTATTGAATTTTGACGATTCTCTCTTAGGGGTAATTCAAAGTAACCTCGCCGACGGCCCGGTATACTTTAATTGCTACCCAAATTTCTCGGTGGATATTAATGATCCTAACATCATGGATGTTTTAACACTTAATGTTAAAACAAAAAACATGAACAGTAAGGATAATACTAGACAAATAGCAATAATATACAAAGTATATTATCGGGTTATGGGTACAACCCTAGCTCCCAAAGCTAGGGTCACAAGCCCTAGGGGTGTTACAACCCTCATAGAGGCAAATAAAGACAGAAGTAATATCTTTGTTCCCAAGGCTCTCGTTTGGAATGATATCATGCATAACAATGATTGGCACTTTGATGCTATCACTCAACCTATCCCTACCGATCTGGAGAAATCACAGACCGAAAGGGTTATCCAGCACCCTGACGGATCTATTGATTAAAAATTCCTAGGTTTTGAACCCTCTAGAAATTCTTCATTTAGGAGATCTGTCTCGCATAGAGCTTCTACCTCCAAAAACCTCGAAGGAAGTAAATAAAATGATAATGACAAGGGAAAGGTTAGAGGAGTTGACTTCTCTTGTCCTGTTCCCAAAGTATATTACCAGCAACATACTAGAGTTCAAGAATCCCTAGAACCCGAAAATCTCTATGATCCAGATAGCCCTACAGCCTCGGACATGGAACCTCTCCCCACCATACCTCGTTAAAAGATTAGAACTGACCCAGGATTAGAGGTCATCAAATCTAATGATGAGTATACTCCAGACCTCAAAGCTCTTGAGGTCCTCTGGTATCTTCGTAAATATGCATTAAAAAGGAAGTGGTACACCAGTACCTATTCTAAAGATCAATAAAAAAAGTTTGGCAGACTCTGGATAGCTGATATGAAAAGACTTCGATGCGACATCGAATTCTTTAAGTGGTTTGAATTCACAGGAAGAATAGAAAACCAAAATGAATACCTTCAAGTTATCATTAATAAATGGTATACTCATAGTAACAAAATAATGGAATCAGTTACTTCTCCCCTTGAAGGGATAAAAATTCCCCATTTCAATGAAATTCTCAATGCTTCTCCCTTCAAGAAGAAGCACGATAGACCCCTATCAGCCCCTGTCAACAGAGACCTAGATCAGATAGTTGAACAAAACAACTATACTAATCAGGTCCTTCATACTATCTCCCGTCAAATAGATGATGCTAAAAGCACAAAAATTCCTTTCAGCTCACCCATACCTAAGAAGAGTATTCCAGGCCCTATTATAACTACCAATCCTATCTTTAAAATTCCAGAATACCAAAAGGAGAAATTCCCTATTCTCAGTGATGACTTTAAAGTTTCAGGGAAAATCCTAGAACAAATCAATAAGAAACTCTCTAGGTTTAGCCTATCTGAAAAGGAGAAAGGCGAATCTAGCACCCAAAAGGATATGAATTCCCTTTCAAAACTTACCAATGAACGTTTTTCTACCAAGAAAAACTACTACAAATGACCCTCTCCTCCAGACGTCCAGTTTGAGGAAAACCCTTACCTCTTCACCTAAAATCATGATGGTAGAGGCATCACTGAGTGAAATATTGATGGATTGGAAGAACACCAAATCTATAACAAACGCCATAAAATGGGCATCCCTATTACAGCTTATAAAATCAAAGGAGCTTCTGACAAAGAAGCAGCCACTATGATTGTATCAGGATTCACTGGTATGATAAAGCATTGGTAGGACAACTACTTCACATATGAAGTTAAGAGCCTTATTTATGAGGCCACGGCCATGGAAACCATTGTTGTCAAGAGTGAAAGTGGACAAGAAACCCTTGAGCAAGTTGCGAAAGAAGATGCCTGTGCTACCCTCCTATATCATATAGCTACACATTTTATAGGAGAGCCCAAGTTATTTCAAGATAGAATCCTTGAAATTCTTAACAACCTGACCTGAAAGGATTTAGCAGACTTTAGGTGGTATAAAGATACCTTCTTAGTCAAAATTATGATTAGACCTGACAATAACAATGACTTCTGGAAAGAATGTTTTATTATTGGTCTCTCTCCCATATTCGTAGACAAAGTTAGTGCCAAAATCAAAGATAGGTTTGGAAGGAAAAATCCCTTTTGGAATTTTAACTTATGGAGACATCATAAGCTTCATCACCACCGTAGGGATAGACTTCTGCATAAACCTAAAACTCAAGAAGCAACTTAAGAGTGATAGTGCTTCCAAATACGGGTTAGGAACCTTCTGTCAACATTTTGGATTTGCTAACCATTCTTCTCCATCTAGTAAGAAACATAGAAAAAAATCCTATAGCTCTCAAAGAAAGTCCAAACCTAGAAAAGAGTCCTCAAAAAAGGAGTCTTATAAATCTAGTAGAAAAACTAGGAGAAAATCCTCTAAAAATAAGAATGTTTGCTGGACTTATGGTCAAACTGGCCAAAGAGCTAAAGATTGTAGATCTGGCAAGAAAAATAAGATCAACCAATTAGGTCTTTCTGAATAAGCTAAAGAGAAATTGTTCTCTACAATGGAAGACTCTTCAGACTCTTCTGACACTTCTAGCTCTTCTAGTGACGATTTTAGTGATGAAGAATTTATCAACACCTCTTATGAATCCGATCAATCTCAATCTGGCCAAGATTATGCTTGTAATGCTACTTTCTGTACTTGCACAAAAAAGACTGTTAATGTCATCTCTGGAAAACCTAAAGAAATCCTGTTTGACATCATAGAACACATCCAAAATAATGAGGCTAGAAATAAATATCTTCTAGAACTCAAAAGATTAATGCTTTCTCAAGAGGAAAAGTCCCCCAGACCTATCATTCAGCCTTTTAGCATGAAATATGTTATTTCTAGATTTGATAAACCTACAGAACCTTCTATAGCCGATATCAAGGGTGAAATTTCCACCCTCAAGGGAGAAATCAGAGACATAAAAATTAGACTCGATCGAGTCGAACTCAACATTCTTACTGAACAGGTTCTAAAAAATGTGTCTCTTCTAGAGCATGATTCCCCACCAGAATCACCTAGAGCTTCTCCAATGATCAATAATCAAAATGATCACCTTAAAGAGCCAGGATAATTCCCTTGCTCGGACTCTCCCTCTACCCCAGGTGCCGCTATAACAGCCACTAAAGCTTACAGCAAGCATATCGCAGTAAAAATTGTCATAAACAAAGACTTTGTTCTTAACAGAGTCGCCTTTTTGATACTAAAGCCGATAGCAATTGCATCGTCAAAGGACTTATACCCACCAAATATCTTTAGAAAAGCACTTCTCGTCTATACTTCACCACTGGAGAAAAGATGAAAATCGATTACAAGCTTTTAAAAGCCCATATCTACAACAATGGCATTTGTTTTGTCAATGATTTTGGCATTACTGAAGGTATCACTGAAGATATCATTCTAGGAATACCTTTTGTTAATCAAATTCGACCTTACACAAGTGATTTTTA
>NW_025884959.1:0-2077 GCF_002878395.1 Capsicum annuum
GGACATACAAGAAGAGATAGAATTATGTAGGAATGATGTATATAGTTTTACATAGTAAGGTTGGTGTGACCTAAATAGAATACAAAATGAGGAGAGCAAGACTAAGAAGTTTTGGGCATGTGAAAAAGAGATACGTGAATTTAACACTAAGGAATTGTGAGAGGCTAACAGAAATAGTTTATAAGAAAGGTAGAGGTAGGCTGATGAAGAAAGGGGGGGGGGGGATGATTAGACAATGCATGATACATTTTCAACTTACTAATTAAATTGCTATTGTCACAATAACTAAGTGGATAAAAAAGGGCAGCCCGGTGCACTAAAGCTCCCGCTATGCGTAGGGTTCAGGGAAGGACCCCACTACAAGGGTGTATTGTACACAGCCTTACCTTTCTTTTATGTCAGAGGTTGTTTCAAAGGCTTGAACCTGTGACCTCCTCGTCACATAGCAGCAATGTTACCAGTTACTCAAAGACTCCCTTTACAATAACTAAGCTGATATAAACAGGGGCGGCTCAACAGTATTGGGGTCCTAAAGCCAAACTTTGATGACATACCTTTGATATTTTTTTGAAGAAAAAAAACTATATATTATATAATTTTTATTTAAAATCTATTTTTCTAGATTTTTGAGAAGCAAAGTTATGAATAAATGTCTTATAATCAATTTCTTCTAATAATTCTTTTTCAATTGATAATATACCTAATCCACTCAATATCTCTTGAGACATTGTCTATCGCAAGTAAGATTTTATCAGTATTAATTTTGAAAAACTTCTTTCCGTTGAGGAAACTATTACAGGAACAATAAACATTATCCTATAAGCAATACAAGCATTCGGAAAACAATCATGTCTTTATTTTTGATTGAGTATATCAATAAAAGTATTGTCATCTACTTGTACTATCACCCTTAATGCTCTTAACTCCAAAAATAAGTCTAAACCATCAATATCAGAATGATTATTGTATTTTAAAGAACATTCAAGATTAAGACAATGGTTTTACAAATTTGCATCATCTAGTGATCTCAATTTCTTTACCACAAAATAGAAATTCAAAAATATTTTCATAAGCTTCAAATTGTTCAAATCTATTTTGAAGAGAAACAATAGCTTGGTCTACTATATATAAGAAGTACTCAACTCTAAAAGATTCTTCGGGAGACCTTGTGAATTCATTATTAATAGTCTCATCAAATTATTTTTTCTATGTAGTACACGTTTTGTACGAAATTCAAGTTCTATATTCATCTCAAATGCAATTTTTTTAGTAGAAATCATAGAACTTAAGAATATTTGCTCTCTATATTTTTTAAAAAGGAAATTAAACCCCTTAATTGATCTATAGAAACATCAATATTCTTATCTTTTGAGTGCAAGGATTTGCTAACTAAATTAACTGAAAATATAATATCTTGCCAAATAGTCACACCCAATAGAAGTTCAAAATTTTCAAGTTCATATGTTGCTAAGCAACTAGCTTCATATTTAGTTTTTGGATCCTCGCTAACTTCTACTAATTTCAGTAAAGAATATTTTATTTGTGGAGTTTGAAATCTTGTGGCCTTAAATACTTTCAATACAATTATTTCATCGTGTTTGTGACAATGATTTAAGAGATAGGTTAGGTACACTATCTTTTAAAGTTTCCCATCACTTAGTAAAATAAGAAAATAATATATATATATATATATATATATATATATATATATATATATATATATATACACGTTGTACCACTCTAAAAAATGAAATAGCTTTTGTGCAAGAATTAGCAACATCACAAAGTACTAAATTTAAATTATGAAAACCGCATGGAGTATAAAATGATCTAGGATGTATATCTAAAAGTTTTTTTTGAATTCCTTGGTGTTTTTTCTTCATATTAGATCCATTATCATATCTTTGTCCTATTAAATTATCAATGTCAAGTCCAAGATTTTTAATTTCATCTACAATAACTTCAAAAAGGTCTTTACCACTTGTATCATCCACTTTTAGAAATTCTAAAAAATACTCAATAACTTTTAATGGAGTTGCTAAAATATCCACACTTCGCAATATAAAAGACATTTGTT
>NW_025884960.1:0-2224 GCF_002878395.1 Capsicum annuum
AAATGTATCGGCTAATTGGACACTATAAAATGTACAAACCACATAAACACACAAAACAAACAAAACAAAACAAATCTAACAAAATTCAAAACCAAAATAATGTCCAGTCCAAATTATACAGTCAAAAAGATAGAAAAATGGAAAAATGTAAATCCTATTCTAAACTAATTTTAGACTGATGCTCTACCCGACGCCTCGGGCCTCCGTCACGAACGTCCTCCGGGTACAAAAATATTTCGGTGCATTCCCCGGCGAATAAACACAAATACCTCGGGGCATTCCCCGGCCAAATGATACATTTGATCCAAAAAGCAATAAAACCAAGCCATTCAACGCATGTTTCAAGCATTCAATATTCCACAATTCCTAATAATTCTCCTAGCCCTTATTGTTTGCCTACCTGTTTTGACTTAAAGCATGATACTACCATATTAAACATCAACAATGAATGAAAATACGACAATATTCACTTTTTATCAATTTTTGCAATTCCTGCCCCAAAACAATCCATTATAATTCTCAAACGAGGTACCGTTTCATCACATAATCCAAGTAAATGAACGACGCTTCAACACAAGCAACTATCCAAAATCAACATCAAACATTCAATTCAATGCATCAAATATGACAAAACAATGAAATAAAAGAGAGTGAATAGAATTGTACCTCGATTTTTATTTCAATCCATCAAAATTTTGATTGGACCTTCGACGGGAATACCTCGAACGACAAAGCCTCGACTCTGAACTCGCGAATTGAATAAAACCCAACACTAAACTAATCTCCGAGCAACCCGAAAGAGCGTTTCGATATCATGGCCGTTTTCCGTCTTTCTCCTCTCTCTCGCGTTCACAAATCATTTCTCCCTTAATTCACTGTTTTTCCTTCGATCTCTATCTTTATCTCCCTATCACTCAGTTTCCTCTCTCAATCGCTCCATTTTATTTTATTTTTTGCTTTTCTTCTGATTTTTCAATCTAGGTGTGTACCATGTTCGATGGTGAGTGTGCGTGGCCTGAGATGTGTTTGCTCTACTGTTCTTGTTCTTCTTGAATGTCCGTTGGTGGTGGTCTGTGAATTCAGAGATTTTGTGGTCGGTGTGTGTGGAATCATTAATGGGTTTCTTTCTGTTATTTTATTTTTTTTCCTCCCCCTATTATTTGGATGATGATGATATATGGTGAGTATATGCTAGTGTGATTTTTGAGTAAAAAGGTGCCAAGATTCTATTAATAAATTCAATAACTAGAATTGTTTTTCCATAAGAGAAAAGATAAATATTTTCCAGAAATGCACGCAAGAACTAGAAACCACACCCACACTTCACTGAATACGCACACAACACATTCTTCTCCGTACACGATTAACGCAAAAATCACAAACACCATACATAGTGAAGGGTGAGTGATGGAGAGACAGTAGTGAGTGGAAGAGGGTTCTGAACAGTGAGAGATATGAGAGATCGAGAGACTGACGAACAAGGTTTGAATCGGTAAAGCTGAACGGAAATCGATAGGAATCCGGTGGGTTCGAGTTGGCCGGCGATCTCTTCGCCGGAGATGACTGTTTCTAATCTTTTTCAAGTGATTCCGTTTAGAAAACATTAAAATTCATCGAAAATCCAATCCTTTTCTGACTATTCGTGCTGCTGTCTGTGTTCACGAAGTTCCGGCAACTAGATTTTTCAGGTTTTCTCATATTTTTGGGCTCGGATATTCACACGCATTTTGGACTTCTGTTCGAGTTGGGTTTTGGGGGTCATCGTGGTTCAAACTGGTATTATTCGATTCGGGAGTTTGAGTTCGAGGTCTGTCAGTTGTAGTTCATTGGTCCCGGGTCTTCTGTCAGTTCAAGTTGGTCGAATAAAAGCCCTAATTTAAGGTCATCTCCTCATCTTATTCTTATTCTTAGTTCATTTTTATTATGGTGAGTGGTTGATTATTGTCGTCTCGACTTTCTCTTTATCTTATGCGTGAGGCGAATGATGAATGTCGAATATTAATGATTGTGGATTGCTGAAATATTATTGTGAATTAATAGTCGAAGCATGTGTTAATCATGTGATTGAGTAAGAAATTGGGGATGGGAATTGCAAGGTTGATAAGATGAATTTGGATTACCTTTGAGTTTATTGTTGTTATGTTTCGTTCGAAATAAATATCAAGTTATAAATCCGGTAGCATCATGTTTAGGCCGACAATGGATAGGCAAAAGTAGGTTGGGT
>NW_025884961.1:0-1134 GCF_002878395.1 Capsicum annuum
AAACATTTATAAAACTAGATAATAGGTATCTAGCATAGTAGATTTACATTAATTAGTCAAGCGTCGTGCTTTTAATCCTCCTAGAAAGAAATAAAAAGATTCATACTAGATTTCAAATGTTAGTCACAGATAAATCAAAAGCAAACATAACTTACAACTGATCCATCCTTCAAGCGATGAGCACGGACTTAGCCTTCAAGATCACTAGTCTGTACATATAATAGTAAAAGAACAATGTTAAGTTTAGTTTTTTTCCAAGACTTCATTTGGATAACTAATATATATATATATATATATATGTATGTATATATATGAACCTTATGGATTTGGGATTTCCAAGATTGTGCCGAAGGCTGAATTTTTCAGCTTGATCATCAAAAGGAAGCAAATTCATTCAATCTTGAGAGTGAATTTTTCTCTTCTGCAATTGTTGTTCTTGATTTGCCATATTCATTTATGTATTTGATGTGTTGTTGGGTTTGTTTGTACTTTGTATGTTCTTCAAACTCTTTCTTCACTTTTTCAACTTCTTGTCTTCCTTCACCACTTGGTCCATTTAGGATTCCTTCAAATTTTTTGAGTTTTAGCATAGAAAGCTTCAATAGGTATTTTTGGATATGAGGTTTAGGGTTTACTATGGGCTAAACCTACTGCCAAGCTAGTCCAATTCAGCCTGTAATTTGATAAGATTGAGTAAAATAGTTTTAAGCCCATTTAAGGACTTTTTAGCCTGGTTCTTATAAGCCCACAGGTCTATGAGGCTTGAGTAATGTGGATGGGACTGGTTTGTAGATCAAACAAAAAGTAATTAAAACTAAAAATAAAATAAATTACTAAAAATATCAAGATTACAGGAGAACCCTAACTCGAAGTCCACTTAAACCATCATACAATAATATTACAAAGTCCAAAAATTTAAATATTAAAATTTAAATATTGTAAATAATCAAAATGCAAAATTCTCACTGTTTAATATTTACTTGCTTTTACTCTTGATAGTCAACAACCATCACCTTATTTTTAAGTAAATTTTACGTATATACTGACATGTTTATTATTAATTACTAAAAATCCCAACATTTTTCATAATCTCCTAAAATCCCAACATTTGACTTCTGATGATACAAGTTAATT
>NW_025884962.1:0-1192 GCF_002878395.1 Capsicum annuum
TTTTTAAACATTTGAATTTTTTAAAATAAATTTTTTTATACTATATCTTTTCTAATCTATGTTCTCCAATACTTCATTGACCTACATCAACCTCTGCTCGTGTTCATTATATCCAACCTCTCATAGCTTTCTTGAAAAGTAAAAATAGACAAAGTCGAACGTGACAAATAAAAGTGAACCATACAAGTACAAGACATAATTTAATTGTAAAATTTAAAAATATTCTTTATTTTTTAAAACTCAATGTCAAATCAAAACCAGATAATAAATTGAATCTGAAGAAGTAGTATTCTTTCGTATAGTTATCAAACATTTGAATTTTAAATAAATTCAATTTAAACTGAATATTAGTTAAATTAACTCTCGTAAAGTAAAAAATTACACTATGTCCTATCTAATCATCTCTCTTCAATATTTCACCGACCTATATCAACCTTTCCTCAATCTTAACTAAGGGGGTTCAAAATCAAAAAATATGAACGAAAGAACTAGTCGAAGGGGGTTCAACGTCTGCTATGTATACATGAATAATCATTTTAAGCTTGTATAAATAGTAGTATAATATTCTGCGAAAGGGAGTTTGGATGAACCCCCTCACTATTAGTTAGCTTCCCCCGTCTTTCCTCATACCCATTATATTCGATCTCTTATACCACATATAAAAAGTAAAAAAAAAACAAACTCAACCGTGACAAATAAAAGTAAATCAAAATAGTATAAGATATAGAGGAGTTGTTTTGATACGCCATATAAGGAAATTAATCATTTTCTCACAATAAAACTTGGGATTCACTATTTCTCAAAATTATTTTATTTCCCTATTTATAGTAACTACTGTTTATTCATCATGTACCAAACGACCTGGTGTCTACAAGCAAACTCGTAGTCCTTAAGTCTTTTTGAGACAAAAAGTGATCTTTCTTGGTATTTTCTTGTTTTGTGTCGGTGAAAAAAATATACACATATATATATATATTTGACAATTGTAGTGTTTGAGCCTTGTCTTTATTGGAATTTGAACCTGTGACGTCATAGCTGTGACTCATTTCATTGACCGCTAGGCGACACCGTTGGGTGGGTGAAAAATTTTATATATATAATATGGTTGTGAAGATGATGAAGTGGATGTCATGCTCACCATTATTATCATCAAAGACATATGAGGCTAAGATTACTGTGAATTGCCTTAAAG
>NW_025884963.1:0-2015 GCF_002878395.1 Capsicum annuum
GACATCGGGTTTTGGAGACTCACGTTCTACCGAACTGAACTAAGAGCTCTTTCTTATCACAGTAGATACGACTGTAAAGAAAAAGGATTCTTTTTGTACCCCCAATACATCTTGCATGCATATAGTCTCATAAAAAGAAAATCTGTATGTCCAATTTGAATCGATCTCAATGGATCCCTCGTTACTGCCCAGAGGAGAAGAATAGGTAAGGATGACAGGATTTGAACCCGTGACACTTTTTTACCCAAAACAAAGGTGCTACCAAACTGCGTTACATCCCTTTTAATTGGTCTACAACAGTGTCATTGTAGAGAATCCCTGCCCACCACTCTCCCTGTAGGTTGAGCCTCCTTTTCAGTCGCCCTCTACATCGTTATTTTTTCCATAGATATCTAATTTATCTTGCCATTTATTCTTTTTTGGTCTTTATTGATTTATATACTCATCATCATCCCGCTGCTCCTACCAACGCTTACTTACAACTAAGTAAAAAAAAGGGTTCTAAATAAGAAGCCCTTTGAATAAGCGAGGCTTTCCCGATAGAAAGATTTGCATGCAACAGAGATCCCAATTCCGTGTATCCGGTTAAGAGCCTATTCATGTGCAGTTGATTCTTGAACGAAGCGAAGAATGATAGCGGCTCTCTCTTCCCAGTAGCAGGCAAGGCAAAAAAGACCGCTAACGCCCCTTGCATTTCCCTCTTTGAGTTGGCCTATCAGAAAGAAAAAATGAGTGAATGCGCTAGATGTCTATCATTTTTTCAAATTACTGGTACTGGCTTAGAGTGAGAACCCAGTCCATAGCTTTACTTACCATTTATCTGTCGATTGCCTTCTCTCCTATTACCAACAAGTTTAATCAGAAGCCTAGAAGAAAGACTGTACCTACCAATCCAATAAGCAGATAGAGTAGAAGAGAAGGCCCGGAACAAGGTTGACTGAGACTGCCAACTGCAAGAGAAGAGAAGAGAGAAAGCAAGCCAGAAAATTCGTACTTCATTACCGGACAGAATGCCTTTCTCTGATTCCTGGAATGAGAGTGAGCTTGCTTCTTCAATGCCGTAGTCTTAGTCTAGGAATGCGCTAGTAAACTGTAGCGAAATCACTGGAAATGAGAGAGATATGAGTGTCAATCATTCTGTCAGCATGCTCAAAGAGTGCTTTCTAGAAGATGGAGAAGGAGAGAATGTACTTACAGCCTCTCTCTCATATTCACCTACCAAGGCATGACATAGATAGTAGACAGTCAGCTCTCTTACAGCCAGTTACTGCGATTGATTGGGGAGAGAGTGCTAGTCTAACTGCCGGTACGGGTATGCTAATAGATAGAGGATCTTCCAGTCCTAGAATAAGAAAGTAGCTTGTCTGCCGTACTAGCTGCTTCATTAAATGTGTCGATCTGCATTCTATATAAGGAGTTGATTTGCATCCTTGTCTGGCAGTCAGTTAAGCGAGAAGCTGTGATCGAGGAAGCCCCGCCCAGTAGTGCCTCTACTCTACTAGTCCTAGTACTAGATGCTATATAGACAGGTCGATCACCGGTGGCATAAGATCCTTCTCTGCTTGTCTAACTCAAGCCAGATAGCAGCAATCACTCGAAATAGTCATGGAACACATGCAAGTCCAGATTGAAAGATAAGGAAGGCAAGTCAAAGCGGAAAGAAAGCCTTAGCCGGAGCAGTAGCCAGAGAAGCAAGAGCAGCAAGGTTAAAAGTGGTCTCAGGCATTCCAACTGCATGAACTCCAATTTTATCTACGTCATAGGATTGATGATTGCTAACGCACACAAAACCAATCTCAAAACTTTTTTTGCAGGCAGAAGGAAAGAGAAAACGAGCGAAACAAAGTGGAGCGAGGAGGAGGGAGGATCTACTTGGAATTGGCTGTCAGTGAATCCCAAGTATGACATAGATAGAGGAAAGAAAATCTCATACATGCCAAAGGTACATCTGAGACCTTCCTTCCAAGAAACTATGACATAGATAGACAGATGCGAGTGTACTTCAGGAAACTAGC
>NW_025884964.1:0-1290 GCF_002878395.1 Capsicum annuum
AATTTTCAACCCACAGCACACCCAAACCCACAGCACGCCCGAACCCTGGGCCCACCCCCGAAACGGTGGGCTATAGCACACCTATTTGGCCCAAAACTTCCCTGTTCGGGCTGTTTTTGCCCATTTGTCCACTCAAATGGCCACAAAAATTTAAACGAACCACACCGGGACGATCCTCAACCTCCCTAGAACGCCCGAGTCGATTTTTGGCTAACAGCACGCTCGAACCTTGGGCCCACCCCCAAAACTGTGGGTTATAGTACACCAATTTGTCCCGAAAATGATCCGTTTTGCGTCGTTTTCCCCGTTTGTCCGCCCAAATAGCCACAAACATTTAAGCAGACCATACTGGGACAATCCCCAACCTCCCTAACATGCCCCAATTGATTTTTGGCCCATAAGACGCCCGTACCCAGGCCCACATCCAAAATCGTGGGCTATAGCATATCGATTTGGCCTAAAAATGCCCCGTTTATGCTGTTTCGCCCATTTGTCCACCCAAATGGTCACGAAAATTTAAATGGACCACACTAGGACTATCCCTAACCTCCCTAGAATGCGCCAGTCAATTTTTGGCCTACAACACGGTTGGACCCTAGGCCTACCCCCGAAACTGTGTGCTATAGCATACCGATTTGGCCCGAAAATGCCTTGTTCGCGCCGTTTCGCCTATTTGTCCACCCAAATGGACACCAAAATTTAAACAGACCATACTGGAATGATCCCCAACCTCCTTGGCATGCCCCGGTCAATTTTTGGCCCATAGAACGCCTGAACCTCGGGATCACCCCTAAAACCGTGGGCTATAGAACACCGATTTGGCCCAAAAATGCCCCGTTCGCGCTGTTTTGCCCATTTGTCCACCCAAATGGCCACGAAAATTTAAACAGACCACACTAGAATGATCCCAACCTCCCTGCATACCTCAATTGATTCTCAGCCTATAGCACGCCTGGACCTTGGGCTCACCCCGAAAACTGTGGGCTATAGAATCGTGGGCTGTAGCACATTGATTTGGCCCGAAAATGCTCCCTTCTCGTCGTTTCACCCGTTTGTATACCTAAATAGCAAAGAAAATTTAAATCGACCATATTTGGGACGATCCACAACCTTCCTGGTATGCCTCGATCGACTTTTGACCAACAGCATGCCTCTACCCCGAGCCTACCCCTAAAACTGGGGGCTATAGCACACCGATTTGGCCCGAAAATGTCCCATTCGCGCTATTTTGCCTGTTTGTCCACCTAAATGGCCACAAAAATTTAAACGGACCATACTGGGATGATCCCC
>NW_025884965.1:0-4257 GCF_002878395.1 Capsicum annuum
TTTCTATAGATAGGAGTGAAGTGAGGGTCCTCGGGATATACAGACTTAAGGCTTTCAAACCCCATCAACTTAGACGACAAAGTAGACGCAAACACATGTTTTCGGGACAAAGCATTGGTAACCACATTGTCTTTACCCTTCTTGTATTGAATAACATAAGGAAAAGTTTCAAGAAATTCAATCCATTTGGCATGCCGCCGGTTAAGCTTTTCTTGTGCCCGTAGATGCTTCAAGGATTCATGATCCATTCGGATCACGAATTCTTTAGGCCACAAATAATGTTGCCAAGTGGCCAAGGCTCCAATCAAGGCATACAACTCTAAATCGTACGTAGAGTAGTTTAGAGTTGCTCCTTTGAGCTTTTCGCTAAAGTAGGCAATAGACTTTAATTCTTGCATTAAAACCGCGCCTATGCTGACTTTGCTTGCATCACATTTGACCTCAAAAGTCTTGTCAAAATTCGGCAATTGTAGCAAAGGGGCCGAGATAAGCATAGCTTTCAAGTCCTCGAAGGCCTTAGCTTGTTCATCCCCCCACTTGAAAGGCCGATCCTTTTTAATCAATTCGGTCAAGGGGGCGGAAATGGTGCTAAATCCTTTGACAAAACGTCTATAAAAACTAGCCAACACATGGAAGCTTTTCACTTCACCTACGGTTTTGGGAGTTGGCCAATTTTTAATGGCGCCAATCTTAGATTCATCCACTTCGACCCCTCTTGAGCTCACCACAAACCCAAGAAATACAACCTCAGGGACACCAAAAGAACACTTTTCTAGATTAGCATATAACTTCTACTTTTGGAGGAAATCAAACACACATTGTAAATGCTTTACATGCTCATCTAAGGACTTACTATACACCAATACATCATCAAAATAAACAACAACAAAATTTCCGATAAATGGCTTCATCACATGATTCATTAGTCTCATGAAAGTACTTGGAGCGTTTGTTAGGCCGAATGGCATAACCATTCATTCATAGAGATCGAATTTGGTCTTGAAGGCGGTTTTCCATTCATCACCCGGTTGCATACGAATTTGGTGATAGCCACTCCTCAAATCAATTTTAGAAAAAAAATACGAACCACTCAATTTATCAAGCATATCATCTAACCTAGGAATAGGGTGATGATATTTTACTGTTATCTTTTTGATGGCTCGGAAATCAACGCACATACACCAAGTCCTATCTTTCTTGGGAACTACTAGCACCGAAACTGCAAAAGGGCTCATACTCTCCTTGATATATCTTTTGTTGAGGAGTTCCTCAACTTGGTGTTGCAATTCCTTGGTATCCATTGGGTTGCTCCTATAAGCCGGTTTGTTGGGCAATTGTGAACCCGACACAAAATCTATTTGGTGCTCAATTCCCCAAAGTGGGGGCAATCCTTGCGGTAATTTCTTTGGAAAGACATCCTCGCAATCCTGCAAAACATGAGAAATAGGAGGAGAAATGGAAATGTTAGTGGTGTTAGTGTTAAAACAATGAGCCAAGAGGAGCATTGGAGTGTCCTCGTCATGATCCACAAATAATTCTTTCCTCCTAGCCATCATCACCACACTTCCTTGCCCTTTAGAAATTAGGATCCCCTCAATTTCCCCTACTCCCTCACTCTCGGGTTCCTCTCCTTTTTCCTCATTCTCGGCCTTCTTTCCCTTTTCCCTCAATTCCCGCATCTTTTGGTATAATTCATTAACTTGGGAAGGCAATAATGGATGAAGAGCGATCTTTTGGCCGTCCTTCTCAAGTGTATACCGATTGGACCTTCCATCATGTTTGGTCGACCTATCGTATTGCCAAGGCCTTCCTAACAAAAAGTGACAAGCTTGCATTGGTATCACATCACAAAGCACCTCGTCATGGTAGTTGGCTACCTTAAAACATATCACACATTTCCTTGTGACCTTTAACTCACCGCACTCATTCAACCATTGCAACTTGTAAGGACTAGTGTGAGGTGTAGTCAGCAATTTCAAGAAGTTCACCATTGCAACACTAACCACATTCACACAACTTCCACTATCTATCACCATAGTACACACACTTCCCTTCATAAGACATTTAGTATGGAATAAATTCTCCCATTGGCTAGGGTCATCTATCGCCTTACTAATCATGGCACGTCTCACTACAAAGTTTGGAATCACGCACTCCACTTCTTGCGGATAAGCATCCTCACAATCATCATCATCATGTGGTTCATTTTTGGGTTTCTCTCCATCTTGAGGCTCAGCCTCATTCTTTTTTTTTCAAGACCCACTTTCTCACAAAGGTAATACAATCTCCCTTTCCTTAGGATCACATTGCCCCTGTTTGGACATTCATTGGCTTTATGTCCCCAACCTTGGCACTTAAAACATTGGAACCCTTTAGGATTAGGATACTTGTGAGCTTCTTGTCGGGGAGGAAATTTATGGACTATTTTAGACTCGGACAGCCTTGTAGTGGCGGGTTGGTCCTTGGTTTTGGGCCAACCCGAAGATGGTTGAACCGTATCGTTGCTTCTCGGCCAACCCGAGGTTGATGGTCCCTTTGCCTTGAAAGACGACCTCTCTTTAAGGTTCCTTTCAATCTCAAGAGCCACTTGGAAAATCCCTTCAACGGTATCAAACTTGTGAAGCATCAAATAAGTGGAGATCTCTTTGTTCAATCCACACTTGAACCGAATGATATCATGGCCAATTTGTTCTCCCCGATGATCAAGCTTCAACATGAGTTGTTGAAACTCGTCATAGTATGCCATAACACTTCTATTCCCTTGTCGCAAATTATACAACCTAGCAAGCAACTCATGACGATAACTTTTGGGAAGATACCATTGCCTCATTAGGTACCTCAACCGAAACCATGGTGGTGGTTGTCCATCTACCAAATCGTTGCCGAACCGCTTGACGTATTCCCACCAAGTGTTAGCATAGCCTTCAGAATGAGCTATGGGATAACAACTCTTCTTCTTCTCCGAGATATCATTCACTTGAAACACTTTATCACACGCCAACTCCCAAGAAAGATACACCTCGGGGTCACTTTCACCCTTAAAGATAGGTAGGCTCAATTTGATGGTATTGATGCCTACGTCTCTCTCTAGGTGTCGGTTTCCTCTTTCTCCATACCCTCGGTATCTCTTTGGATCCACACGACCTCCTCTCATCTCTTCCTCCCTTATGTAGGCATCATCAAAGGCTTCATACCCTTCATAATCCTCTCTACCATATTCCTCAAGGTGGACGGGATGATTTTGGACATTTAGAACTTGATTCAGAGGAAATAGATTTTATGAAGGTGGTGGTCTTTGGTTTAGTGGAGCTTGGAAAGGGGTTTGGATTTTGTGGAGGCATTTGACGTCCGAGTACCTCTTGTAGAACTTGAGACATTTGGGAATGGGTTGGTCTATTGGAGTCTCGGTTTAGAGGGTTATAAGTGGTTTGGCTTGCAGCATTTAGTGAAGTTAGTGAAGGATTTGGCAATTGTGGCCATGTTTCGGGAGTAACGGAGGCGGAGGAATTTCTATCATGTCCACTTCACGAAACATGTCAAGGAGTAGAAGGACGAGAGTTCCTTTGACTCTCCACTTGTTCTAACCTCTCACTAATAGTTGTCACTTCTCCCCTTATGGTTCCCACTTCCGTACTCAACCTTTCAAGAGTTTGGGTCATAGCCTCAAGAGTGACCCTCATATTCTCTATTTCATTAGAATCCACGGTTTGAGAAGTGGTTCTCTACATTATCAAGGTATCACCTACACAAGCAACAAACAAGTTAGTTTAAAATCTCTCTCCTTACACTCTCTTGGTTCACTCACACTGAAGTTCCACAAGAGTTGTAGATTGGCTAGGAACCCGTGAATCCGTAAGGTATGAGTATGCTCTTGCCCGGAATGGATTCTTGTTTGAAACTCAAAGAAGTCTTGTCGTACTAGATCCAAGAGTTACAACGTATTCAAATGACAAAAGCACACAAACAAACATTGACACGAACATAAGGCTTCAAGTGACTAATTGACAAGCTAGTAGGAATGTACTAGTTTGTTAATTAGTTCTCAAGTCAATTAGAGGAAACTAGGAATCAATAATTAGAAACTAGAACATCCAAATTTGAGCTTAATTATCATATGAACAGTAACTAGGGTGACGTGGCAACATGTCAATGGCCGCGGGTACACATAAATAGTTCATCAACTTGAAGTCTTAGTCCCCTTAGATCTTTTGTAATGGATGACTTGTTATTGGGATGGAAAACATAAAGTGTTGTAAC
>NW_025884966.1:0-2475 GCF_002878395.1 Capsicum annuum
AAGGGACATAAAATGATCGTGGCCTTGGTGGATCGTCATGGTCACTATAATAAATCTTGTTAGCCTTTTTAACTCCATAGTTCCATAAGAGTGATGCATATCTCTTTCGAAGATATTTTGCATCAAGATTTGATGGAGGAATCTGTATTTGATCGCTAAAAAATTCTGCATAAGCTGTCAAAAAAACTCCACAGTTCCTAAGCATGACGAATCATTTAGTTAGATGCTTAATAATGTGGGAATTTTTGTTGTATCAAAACATACGTACATGGACAGTAAATGTATAATAATGTGTCAGCTTGTATTATGTAAATTTATAAAATTTTCAACAATAAAAAATTAGATGAAATATTTCTAGATATATAAAACTATGAGGATATACTTACAAACTTTCACTGGCTTGTTGAGAAATATCTTCAACGTATTCAGCATCAAATGGGGTTTCATTCAAATCACCGGCCACTTTACTCATTTTATCTATGTAAGCTTCGAGACTTGACCATACAGTTCATTTAGTGTTTTCCAGAAATCCACTATAAGTAAGGTATGTTGGCAGCATCACAGATAACTTTTTGATCTTATTTGATGACTCTCTATGTTGCGATGACAACATTGAGTCATTCACCCCTGATACATCTTTTCTTTAAAGATATCACAACTAGCACCCAGTGAAAATTTTCATCGCAATTTACAGGAACGTATACATCATCGACTAAGTGCCAAGGCAAAGCAGCCGGTATGTTGAACCCTTTAATGATGTTTATCAGTGATCCTTCATTGCTTGCAACAAAACACATTTTTTATAATCATCTTGAGTTGAGAGAGAATCACCCGTTGCCTCCTCAAAGTAACGTTTGTATGTCGCATTGATGTATGCTTTGAACAAGCAATTAACAATGGTGTAATGATATTCTTGATCCTTTTGTTGCTTTAATTTCTTTCGAAAGTATTAGAATATAACATCTACATGCTGCTTAAAATAAAACAATAAATAACTTATTAATATCCATCCATAAATTCAACTCTAGTAAGAAAAATAATTTGGTATATAAGATTTGAGAATGACAGTTATCAAATTTGTATATAAGTTATATATTAGAATGTATAATAATAATAATAATAATAATAATAATATATATATATATATATATTAAAAGTTGTTTATTGTACATGTAAGTAATATTTTTTGTAATACCTCATCATTCTAGTAGGTGTTTGTCTAAGACATTGTGTAGAACCAGTTCTTTGAATCTGATTGTGCAACAACAAAATCCAATGAACTAAAATCAATTTCTGATTTATTAGCTTTGTAGTGGTTGTCTTTCAATTTCCTACATGAGTATAATGAAATTGTATTACTCTTTATGATTTTATAGTTATAAAATAATAATGAAAAAAGTAAAAATATCTTACTTCTTTTCATGAAACTTTAATAATCCTTGGACAATCCATGCACAGTACTCTTCGATTAGTCCCGTTGGTATATCATGGGAAATAAGATAACCATCAAACGGATGCTTTCGAGAAAAATTAATTGTTGCAGATTCTTTGCCTTTACAATTTGAACCAAATTTAGTTGTAAATGGTGACCTGAATATTGTTTTTCGCTTTCTATTTCTTGATGCACGTGTTTTAATGGCATCTTGTTTACCCAATTCTGATTCAGAAAGAAGTGATGGAAATCGAATATCATGAATTTGAAATTCATTGTTGCTGATTTCAGTGGGACTAACAGACTTCATTTTTATAGCAACAACTGATGTGGATATTCCAGCTATAATGTTATCCATCATTTCCTGAGACACATCAGTTGAACTATTTTTGGTAGACTCCTGAAAAAGAAAAATTATTATATATTAATTAAATGTGATTGATAATCCATATGACATCTATAGTGTTAAGACATTGTTAACATGATATCTGTATTGCCGTATTATAAGAAAATATCCATACAGTGTAGTAATACTATTATGTATCATATAATGGTCTGATACATTTCATAAAATATTAATTTGGTGTATTTAATGTATCAGGTATATTATAAAACATGCATAATCTTCTTTTAAACAAAGATATTCATAATTAATGACATATATATTTCAAATCTCGTGTGTTATTCGTACCCGTAATTTATTTGGAACTTCAACATTGCCCGTTTGTAAGGACAAATCAGGAAGATTGACTTTTTGTGAAAGATTGTCTGAATTTACTGCCATTGCAGCGATTGGTGTGCACATGCTAGCTATGATATTATCTATCACATCCTAAAACGTTTCAGACGATATCACAGTGCAGGAAACCTTGGAAAATAAAAATTGCTAGATACAACGATCAACTGTTATAGCATTATACTAATATTAATTGAATGAAAGAGATCCAATCTGAAATAATCCACAACCTTATGTTCTACGTACCTGTAGTTCATTCAAAACTTCAGTGTTCTTTATTGGTAAAATGAGATCAGGGAGATTTTCT
>NW_025884968.1:0-3428 GCF_002878395.1 Capsicum annuum
AATTGAGAGGGAAGAAATAATCATAATATAGTGGTCTAATGCATACAAATGCTATTGTATGTAACATATGATATTTTATACCAATACATGAAACTTTGTTCTCATTAGTAATGGTTCATCTATTTATGGAAGGCATTCAATGCTAAATCATCATCATCAAGATGAATTATCTTGAATACACAATCTAAAAATTATGCTCAATTTATATTGAGTAAGTAACTTTATGAATGTCAAACATAGGTTGACAATGAATGTACATGTGATCATCTTATTGATTCATCTTTTCAACATATCACATGATAAGTGAACGGGTTCTTATTCACCTTTTATACTTTTTAGATTTTAAGGGATCCAATCCCAAAATTAGTTGGTCCAACCAACTTATCATGAGAACACGCAATATTAAAAGTAATGAAGAATTTTCTAATTTCTTCAATATATGTTCAATACTCAGTATGCACATCTTTGGGATGTCACAATTGTTCATGTCAATTTATGAATTTTTATTCTAGCAAACTCCAAGTTTACCATGACATGTACCTTTTACTTTAGTAAATTTCTGATTTACTATTACATGAATAAATTTCAGATTTACTACTTTAGAAGTAGATTTCAAAATAACTCTTTTTGGTTATTCTGCCTCTTTTGGAGGTGAGTTATGATACTATCATAATCAAGTGCACGTTTGTATTGAAACAATCAAAATCCTCATTCCCAGAAATGGAATATAATCATACCTTAAGTGTATCAAATTATGATAGCTACTACAAAAGAAAATTGAGGTACATATATGATTTATTGCAACCACATTCAATTCAAGGAATGAAGCATATTTAATGGGACATGTTTCACCAAATATTCGTATTTTTCCTTAACCATCATAATATTATCAATATGGTGCATTGAGATTGCATTGAGATTCAAACTCAATGTCTTATCCATATAAAGGTGTCTTAGGCATAAATCGATGGGACTTGAACTCAACATATTATCATTCTTTTTGATAATATTGTTTTTGAGGAATAAATTTAAAACATAAATGGTTCCAAACCAATTATTTTTCCTCAAATCCAACAATAATTATATTATTAGTAGCAAAAGACAGATAACTTAAGGAATTACTAACCTTGAAATTACCTTTAGATTTATAATCTCACCTTGTTTGGCAGAGTCTCGTGTTGATAACGTGTTATGAAATATAAATAGAGAACAACAAGAATAAATAGAGAGAAGAGGGAGGCTTCTTTATTTCTCTCGAGGGATGAGAGATCATAAGATTTAGAATACAATGAATAAAACCCCTCTATTTATAGGGAAAAAATACTCCTAGTTTCTAACTAAAAGACAAATACTTCAAATCTTGATAGATATCAACTAGATTTTATTAGATCTTGATAAACATTCACTATAATATAAATACATTTATAACAATTATTAAGTTTTTAATATATTATATTTACTTTTACTTCCATCAAATATGTCATAACCTTATAAATTAGAGGGAAAATTCTAAGTTAAAATTAGAGTGATGAACAAAAACACTATTGGAAATTCACTATGGGAAGTACTATGAAAGTTAGAAGAAGGATCAAAATCTGGTTTCTTCGTATGGTGCAATATTCATTGGCATATGACAGTATTCTCAATAAACATATTTAAAAGCAAAATTGATAAATTAAAGAGAAATCCAAATTTGATTAATTCAACTTGATATAACTTGTACTTAAGCGCACCAGACCTAATAACAAAAGCTTTTGCCTCTTTCCAGTTGTTCTGAGTTTTACAATCGCAGCCCTCCTATTTGTGTAATTGTGTTTGTATTGGTTTAAAAAAAATCATACACATTTTCTTCTAAAGAATATTTGATTTGGATTCTACAATACTTACCCTAATTAAATAATAATTCCCTGAAAATATTTTACCATAAATATATTTAATTAATTTAATTTTCATAAAAGATTTTACTATAAATATATTTAATTAATTTTCAATTCTTAAATATTAGAGAAAAAATAGTGAAAATACGATTTTGTCTAAAGCAAAGACTTTAATGAAGGAAAAAAAATTCAAACAACATTTCTAAGGCCCTTCATACTTTATATATATACTAGTTTAAGTGTACGCGTCTTGCGCGTGTACCTCACTTTAATGAGTTCGAACATTACATTAAATAGGATATTTGTTTAAATAATAAAGATGAATATAATAATTAAATTTAATATTTTTTGAGTATGTAAAGATGGAGAATTTATTTATTAAACCTAATCTTTATCAAAAATATTTTTAAAAGTCGATCAAAATTCATCTACCATCTGTAAATTGCAACAAAATAATACAATGATAGAGACATCAAAATAATACAATTAAATCTAATCTTTACATACAAAATTTTTTTCAAAATCGTCTGATACTCATCTATCACCTGTAAACAATAACAAAATAATACGATAATAGATATATCAAAATAATATAACTAAACCTAACATTTACATAAAAAAAATTCTCAAAGCCGACCAACATTTATCTATCACCTGTAAACTACAAAATAATACGATAAAAGTGATATCAAAATAATACAATTAAACTTAAATTTTACACAAAAAAATTTCTCAAACCCGATCGAGATTCATCTACGAACTGTAAACTACTATAAAATAACAAACTAATAGAGATATTACGATAATACAATTAAACCTAACCTTTACCTAAAAAAAAAATTCAAAGCTGACCCACATTCATCTAGCATCTGTAAATTAAAATAAAACAATAAGATAATAAAGATATCAAAACAATACAATTAAACCTAACCTTTACACAAGAAATTCTTCAAATCCAACGGACATTCATCTATGATCTATAAACTATAATATATATATATATATATATATATATATAATGATCACAAAGCTTCGATTTTGATCTAACTAATTCTTTTCTGAGCGAAAATTTTGATCTTAAAGAATGATTTTGAATAAAAACAAAGAAGATATATATACACACATGTTGAATTCTATTATGCTGACAAAAAAAGTGAAGAAGTTGAGGGTTAGAAAATCAAGCATCTACCAATCTAGACATGCAATCAAATCAAGTTAGATGAGCATCAATCATATTCTCCCAATAGGCAAATCGGTTTGTTCTCTAGTTTTACATACATCTCAATATTTATAGAAGTATTTCCTTAATAGAGTCCTATTTTAGGAGTATTTTTTTAATTGAATAGTAGAAAGAAAAATATTAATTAATTCTCCTACCATATATTTTAGGAGTCTCATATATTTTAGGAAGTATAGTAGAAAGAAAAATATTAATTAATTCTTCTATCATATATTTTAGGAGTCCCACATATTTTAGGAAGTCTAGTTAATATAATAAAAAATAATTAAATAATAAATTTAAAAAATAGTGAAAAGATAATTTTATCTAAA
>NW_025884969.1:0-1442 GCF_002878395.1 Capsicum annuum
GGATCAACAAAATTTAGAGGCTTCCCCAGATGTGGTTACGGGTACATTGTCTATCTTTTCATTCGATGTATATGCCTTAATTGATCCCGGTTCTACATTATCTTATGTTACTTCATTGGTTGCTGGAAAGTTCAAAAGAATACCTAAACTGTTAGTTAAGCCATTTGAAGTGTCCATACCGGTTAGGGAATCTATTATAGCTAGAAGGGTTTATCAAAATTGCATAGTAACTGTTTGTGGTCGTGATACGATGGCTGATCTTGTGGAGTTAGAAATGGTAGATTTTGATGTTATAATGGGTATGGACTAGTTGGTGTCTTGTTATGCCACAATTGATTGTTGCACGAAAAAAGTATATTTCCCTCTTTCAAATGAATCAGTCCTTGAATGGAAAGGTGAAATTGGCGTGCAAGAGGTAGATATATTTCTTATTTTAAGGCAAGAAGAATGATTTCCAAGGGATACATATATCATTTAGTTAGAGTAAGGGATACAGAAGCGGA
The DNA here is from genome assembly GCF_002878395.1 of Capsicum annuum. Taxonomy (NCBI): domain Eukaryota; kingdom Viridiplantae; phylum Streptophyta; class Magnoliopsida; order Solanales; family Solanaceae; genus Capsicum; species Capsicum annuum. The sequence continues at coordinate 504 of NW_025884969.1, forward strand.
GCCACCAACTCTTCACGCTGTTCCGATGGTAAATGAATTTTCTGATGTATTTCCTGAAGATCTTCCAGGTTTGCCTCCCGAACGAGAAGTAGAGTTTGGTATTGATGTAATACCAGGCACCCAACCAATCTCCATTTCTCCGTATAGAATGGCCCAGTAGAATTACGAGAATTGAAAGAGCGATTGAAAGATTTGATAGAGAAGGGATTCATAAGGCCTAGTATGTCCCCCTGGGGAGCACCAGTGTTATTTGTACGCAAAAAGGATGGCTCGCTCAGGATGTGTATTGATTATCGGCAATTGAATAAGGTGACTATTAAGAATAAATATCCTCTCCCAAGAAGTGATAATTTATTTGATCAGTTACAGGGCATCAAGTGCTTTTCTAAGATTGATTTGAGGTCAGGTTACCACCAAGTGGGGGTCAAAGAGAAGGATATACCCAAGACAGCTTTCCGAACACGGTATGGTCATTATGAGTTTTTAGTTATGTCATTTGGGCTAACAAATGCTCCCGCAGCTTTTATGGATTTGATGAATAGGGTGTTTAAGCCATTCCTGGATGTATTTGTGGTAGTTTTTATAGATGATATCCTAGTTTATTCTAGATCAGAAGAGGACCATGCCAATCACTTACGACAGGCATTGCAGACTCTTCATCATTGTAAGCTTTATGCAAAGTTCTCTAAATGTGAGTTTTGGTTAAAGTCGGTGGCATTTTTGGGTCATATTGTATCTAGTGAAGGGATAAAGGTTGATGCTCAAAAGATAGAAGCTGTGAAGAAGTGGCCAAGGCCCACAACGCCTACGACGATTCATAGTTTTCTCGGGTTGGCTGGTTATTATAAAAGGTTTGTTAAAGGCTTTTCTTCTATTTCAGCACGTTTAACCAAGCTAACCCATAAAGCATCCAAATTCCAATGGCATGATGCCTGTGAG
>NW_025884970.1:0-1025 GCF_002878395.1 Capsicum annuum
CGAAAGGCAAAACATTCCATTCATAATGCCCAAAAGGGACATTGAATGCTGTTTTGTATTTATCCTTTTCAGCTATTTGAATCTGCCAGAATCCTGACTTCATATCAAATTTACTGTAAAGGTTTGCCTTGAAGGTTCTTTTGAGAAGATCCCTTTTGTTAGGAATCGGATGTCGGATCCATTTTAAGACGGCATTTAAAGGCTTGTAATTTATCACAAGTCTAGGGGTGCCGCGTTCCTTCTCTGCACTGTTATTAACATAAAAGGCAGAGCAACTCCAGGGGGAGTTAGAGCTTCTGATGATACCATTTTTAAGGAGATGATCTATTTCTTTCTTGCAGATTTCCATCATCTCATGGTTCATTTGGATAGGTCTGGCTTTAGTGGAAATATTTTGTTCGTCGAACCCGGGGATATAAGGGAGTTCAACCAAGTGTTTTTTCCTTTCCCAAAACGCATTAGGGAATTCAGAGCAAATTTCTTTTTCAAAGTTTTTCTGAAGGTTGAAAATCTTTGTGATCATTTTCGGGGTTTTTAAGGATTGCTCAATTTTCTTGATATGAACATCTTGCTTAAGAAAATTGATATGAGAAGAAAGTCGGTTAATTTTAAAAACCGTCTGCTCTTTAATAAGGTTTCCTTCGTCTTGAGAGAGGGGCCTTAACAAAGGAAAGAACAAGGTTTGGTTTAGGAGAGTAGTACGAATGCCATCGTAGTCACTCCAGTAAGGTCTAATCTGGTTGACGAAAGGTATGCCGAGAATGATATCTTCTGTGATATCTTCGGTGACGACGAAGTCATTAACAAGGCAAATGCCATTGTTACAGATATGAGCTTTAGGGAGTTGATAATGAATTGTCATTTTTTCTCCCGTCGCTGAGTAAAGGCGAGAGGTACTCTTGGTAAGGTACTTTGTAGGCACAAGACCTTTGACGATACAGTTACTATCAGCTCCTGTATCGAAGAGGGCGACTCTATTAAGAACGAAGTCTTTGTTTATGACAATTTTTACGGCTATATGTTCG
>NW_025884971.1:0-2271 GCF_002878395.1 Capsicum annuum
TGGGAAATAAATAGGAAAGAATTATGTTCATTATATAAATGTTTGTTAGCATTTGAGCCATATATTGTATATAACAAGTTTATTGTACGAACAGATAATACACAGGTACCCTGGTGGTTAACAAAGAAAATACAAAATTCAGTTACAACAAAAGAGATTCGGAGACTAGTCTTGAATATATTAAATTTCACATTTATAATTGAAGTAATTAGTACTAACAAAAATGTTATTGCAGATTACATATCAAGATAAAGCTACACAGACTGATATAATAGAAGAGGATACTTTAGAAAAAATACTCAACACCCTAACTACACTTTCAATGAAAGTGGACAGTATGAGTAATGAAATAGAAAAGCTAAAGACTAATGAAGTTAAACTGAAGTGTATAGCTACAAATCAGCTAACTCTGTAGTGTGCTGAGCTATGTCAATCGGAAGACATTAAAGTTCCAAAGCTAGATGGAGATGATGGGACACTCCATAAAAGCCGTAACATTTATCAATCTACTTCTGCAGGTACAAGCAAAGGAGTTAGGAAAAACACAAATATGAACCTAAATAAGCTATTTGATAAACCATATATACCAAATACATCAAAAGATCCCATGTTTATACCCCCACAAATTACCACATACCGAGATAGTCTAAACCAAGACAAAAAGACTTACAACTACACAACCCGGACATATATAGAAAATATCTACAATGTGCAAACCTTTTTAAATACTAACCCCAGAGTTATAAACATCCAAGAACCAGATACAAACTATATAACCCAAAGATTGACCGGATATAATAAGCTAATTGCTTTACCTAAAATCAAACCAAGTCTAGTTTAAACTTGCTATGAATATGGACTACTTAGTACTGTATATACCTCTGACGGAAATGAGATATCCACTATACCGAAAATATATGAAGCATTTATCATTTTTAAAAGAATAACCAAAGGTACCCTATTTTTATAAAAATTTACACGGCACCAGCAGAGATATTATATGATGAAGTTAAAAAACCTATACAAGTTGTAAAGATAGGAATGACACGAGATATGATTTTACCATAAAATATTATTCCATAACCAGAAATACCTAGAATTGAGATACCAAATTTTTATGCGAATAAGAGGATTATCGGACTATCTACAATTTTGCAAGAGCTAGCAAACACATACCGCAACCAAAATCCCATATGGAGTTATTATTCAAGAAATCATGTACTAATATATTCAAATTCAAAGAAATTACGAGAAACAAATATGGAAACTATTAGGCAATGGATTCTGACGTTACTCAAACCAAAGACAGAACCTATCGCCAGAGCTATCAGAGAAAAATTTATTTCAGAAGAATTATTAACCAGATATTGCAAGATAATTGGACATAAAGATCCAGATCATAAATGTTCAAAATGTAATGGAGGAGATAATGATATCCCAGAAGTTCAGCTAGAATAGAAGAAAAATCAACCAAGTAGATAAGAACGCCAGCTGGAAGATACAAGATAAGAAGCAATAATGGAGATATGGCAAAGTAGTAGATACTACAACGAGAAGATATCAACGGAGTAATAATAGAAAACAAGCTATTAAATTGTGAAAGCGACATGTAAACTTTTACAATTTACTTTACGTAAAATATTGAAAACTTTTGTATAAGCTAAACTTTTAGGTTTTAGGCTTTTTGACTATTATTAGTCTAGCCATTAATAATTTTTGTCTTATTAGGAGACTTTTTGTAAAGTAGACTAATTTTAAATACGTGAATACTCTTGTAAAGATTCATTCAGTCTATAAATAAGATGAACCGAAGGCATTGCAAAGCAAGCCTTCATGAGTTGAAGCACAAATACTCTCTCTTGTCCACAACAAATATTTTACTTAGTTATTAAAAACGGATTTATTTCAATGGAAAAAGTTATGGAGGAACAAACCTTAGAAATATCAAACCTATCTGAACAGGTATATTTATTTATGATTATGAATAGCTAAATTCATAATTCCCAACAATCATGGTATGATAAAATAAATTCATGTTAGTTACTTTATAATATAATTATTCGAAGAATAATATGTTAAGAAGTTTATTAGCAAAGTGGAAACGGAGAAAAATCCCTAAGAACTATGCCATCCTAAAGGTGAAACCAATGAGGCAAGAAGCCGTGGTGGGGAGTAACCAGAGTAGAGGCACTGTTTAAGGGAAAAATATCCAGATTACCATGCTAATAGTGACCGAAGAACATGTTATTTAAGAATAATCCAGTATATAGT
>NW_025884972.1:0-3036 GCF_002878395.1 Capsicum annuum
CATGAGTTCTAAGGCCTACACATATGCATAAAAAGAAAGAATTTGAATAACATACCGGATTAGGGATGCAGGGGAGGATGAAATACAAAATTGGATATTGTCAATAAGGGCACAATTTAGAGTAATTTAAATTAATTGAAGAGGGAATATGGTGGGGGTTTTAGATACTGTTCAAGTTTAAAATAGCATCGATCATGATCATGAGCGAGGGATCGTGATTACAAACCCGTGTTGTAGTAATCGCGAGACCCGTGCTATCACGATGTGACACTTGAGAGATGTTTTAGCTCCCCTATTTTCAACAACTCATTCTATTACTAAAATTCTTTACACTTTTTGTAATACCCGGTAGGTTTAGCTAGCTTAAAATCATCCTAGGAATGTTAAAGACATGTTTCAAAGATGAATCCACTTTTATACTTGTGGTATTTTTAAGATTTTCACTATCTATCATGTGCAAAATTGAATAAGCTTTCCATCGATACCAAATTCTCCCAAATACGATACCTGGGCAAAGAGTTAGAGCTATTTTACTAAGACAGTGTGCCACCTAAGCCATCAATACATCGCGGAGCCAGCCAAAATGGAAATCATCAAAATCCAGTGAGCCTCCAAGATTATGGTGCATCGCTCTAAGGATCAACTTCAAAGTTGTCAAATTCCAGTAATACGGCATGATAGCACCGCGTCGCACCAGGGGTCTAGGTCAGGAAATTTTAACAAAATTAAAATACACATCCAAGGGTTAAAAGGGTCAATTTCTCACCCTATATATACCCAATAATACGTGATTCAATCATAGTTCACCCAAAATATTTTTTTTCTCTCAAGTTTCTCTGAAGAACAAGCTAGGGTTTTCAATTGGGGATTCAAATCCAAGACTCAAATTCAAGAATCTCTCTGTCAATCTTCGTAGAATAAAGAACTAAGGTATACATAGTGTTCATTCATGGATTCCTTTCGTCCATGAAGTCTAAGAATCAAGTTTTAAACTTTGAATTATGATATTCATGCTATGTGTTGATTATGTTCATGTGTTTGCTATTGTTGTATGATTCCCAAGTTTGAATCTTAATGAGTTTTTATGAAATTACGTTAGTATATGAGTTTAAATCCATGAATTAAGTGGTTTATGATATGTTAATTGATAATTATACCTAGAACCTAAGTGGTGCATGTAAGGTGTTTGATAAAATGCCTAGAAGACTAAAAATCATGTAATATAGTTCAATTGTGACTTAAGTAGTGGATTCATGTTTTACCCTTATATTTAAAGAACTCCCATGCTATAAATGTGCCTTGTAAATGTTTGTTGGATTGCTCGTGAATTAGCCTTATGAAATTGTACCATGTTTACATGCAATCCTATTCATGTACCATACTATGATAATCATGTGCTTCATGAAATCCCTAAATTAATGTATTATGAATTGTTGATATTGGTCATGTGTTCAAAAAGTGTCATATCCTATCAGTTTCATTCTATCAAGTCCGGGGGGTACTTGTACCCAATAATTTAGCTGTGTGCCTAGAGCTAGTGTCATGTTTTCATGATACTCTCAGTCAAGCCATGATACTTAGAATTTAGTTAGTCTCATGAATTAGGAAAACTCAGTAAATTCAGTATCAATCTAGTCCTACTCAATAGTCTCAGTGACCTCAGTGGTCTCAGTAACATCAGTACTCAGTAATCTCGGTAGCCTTAGTATTACTAGAAATCTTAGTAACTTCAGTACTCTCCATCAGTCTTCAGATCTTAGTAGCATTCCGTCAGTCAACAGAACTTAGTGAACTCAGTTTAGCTCTGCTAAACAATACCATTAGTATCAATTCAGTTTAGTTAATCAGTTTAGTGTCTATTTAGTTGGGAGTAGGATTTAGCACTGAGTGAACCCAACGATGGGGACTCAACTATTATTCATTGGAGGGTGTGATCATTAAAAGCAATCCCTGTGTTCCAGAACTATGTAGCCAACGTAGGTTGAGATGCTCCCTATGCGTTTAGGGATTGATACATCTAATTTGAGTTTCCAAATAGGCTGTCAGAGAGGGTATACTTACAGCTTGTGTTTACCCATGGCACGGTACTGATACCTTTCTAGCTGGGGTTACAGGTTGAACCCTACCAGTTCAGGTTCGAGGCATGTCGGTTAGATATTTACCTCCCACAGTCTCAGTTTTAGATCCATTTTCAGTAATAGAACTTAGTTTAGTTCAACCGAAATCCAAGATTATTTGGTATAGTCAAATCAGTACAATGCAGAACCCAACTAATTCCATCAGTATCAGGACTATCAGATACAGTCACTCATGTTATCAGTTTTCAAACTCAGTAATCATATTATCATGAACTTAGTTAATAGTATATTAATTATATGAAACTCATGTTATCAGTATTCAGTTTCAGGACTGTTAGATATAGTCAATCAGACCAGTTCTTCATAATCAGAACTGTCAAATACAGTCATTCCTGTATTAGTAATATGATATTAGTTCCTAAGTATTTAGTAGACTCAGTCTTTTACTATTCCAGTATCAGTACTCAGATATTAGTAAAGCCATATTATCATGATTCATGAGTTAGCGTTATCATGATCTTAGTTACAGTTACGTATTCATGTATTATTCTCATGTTCATGTTAAAAAGTCAGTTATTATTGTTCATGCATATAAACCCTTGAATTTAGCCTACCTCACTTGCGTACCAGTATATTCAACTTACTGATGCATTTGCGCTATGGTGTTTTATACCATAGGTTTAGAAGTAGGATCTCCCGAGCATCCTTAGTAGATCAGACGTTCAGCAGCCAAACTAATAATGACTCCTCATCATTCGAGGATAACATAAATATTTTATTACTTTATTATTTAAGTAGTTCGGAGTTAATAGGGGACATGTACCATCAACTCTACAATTTGTCAGACAGTTTAGAGGCTTTGAGACTACAACATGTGTTCAGATAGTTTATGTCAATTTTGGGTATTTTTATACCCCATTACAAACATTGTATTATATTTAGTATTAGTTCAGTTTTG
>NW_025884973.1:0-1517 GCF_002878395.1 Capsicum annuum
TATTAAAAATTTATATAAATATGTAGTTTAAATTTACTTAAGCATAATAATTAATAAAATTACTTTATTAGATATCATTTTAATAACAAATATAAGTAATGATACAAAATTATCAAAATCGACATAACATAAGGGAGCAAGACTACGACATTGACACGTGACTCTCTTGGATTGTTGCTGGCAAATAGCAGTAGTTGGCACATATGAATTATATAATTTTATGATTTTTATATTATGTCGATATATATCATGTCTAAAATATTTGAATTTTGATTGTCATTATTAAAATATTTTTAAATTATATTTAAAAATATTTAAATGCATTGTTTAAATTTAGTTAGACATAATAATTAATAAAATTACTTAATTAGAGATCATATTTACAAAAAATATAGGTGTAAAACTATACTACATATTTAAATAAAACTTCAAATATAATTAGAAAGACAAATTAATATTAACCCAAAGTCATTCGATCATACAAATTATCATAAGTTATTTAATATTTCTAAATTTCTTCACTTAGCATTAAAAGAAAAAAAAAAGGCACTTATCCAATTATTTTTGTACATAATTCTTCCAAGTAAAGTGAACAAGAAAAACGTTCAATCCCCATATATTGGGAAACCCCATGTATTAAAATAGTTAATAAATTATTGAGAAAAATTTAAATTAAGAAAGGGTAAAAATGTAATAAAAAATTTGAGTTGTAGTGTGAACAAACATTCAAATAATATTGTGGCCATTATGGTCAAAAGAATTTTTTCTTCAAGTTTTTAATTATAAAAAAGGGCCAAGAATGCCCTTAACATATTAAAAATAGTTTAAAATACATTTCTTCCAAATTCCATCAACTAGATTAAATTTGTCCTCCTTTCACCTATTGAAAAAAAATATTAATTTACACCAAAATATTGATTTCTAGGTCATTAAAATATGTCAAGTAAGGGTGTTAATTTAAGGAGAAAGAGGATCGGGGGGGGGGGGGGGGAATCAAATTATTATACTATATATTTAAATATAATTTGTGAAATATTTCAATAACGACTACTCAACACATTTTAGAAGTAGTAAATATTCCATTAACGACAAGTCAACATACTTTTACATGCAAATTAAAATCTCAAGATAATTTATTTAGTTTAGTGATATTATTTTCTTTAGAAAAAAAACTCATCTTTGTAGGCAATTATATATAAGAACCCGAATGCCCATCAAAGAAAATAGTATGGGAATTATTTCTTAATAAATTAATTTTTATTTTTTAAAAAAATTAAATTATTTATTTCAACTAAATGAGTTTGCTGAGTTAATATGTTTATTATTTTTTTTAAAAAATGATGGTTTACTGATATAACATGTTAATTAGAAGCGGAAGGAACTTTTGAGATATTTAATGATTTTTTGAGAAAAATATTAATAACTGAGTGACATCATTGTCTTAGCAAAAAACAAAAAGTGATTTTTATAAGCGACTCTAGAAACATAGATAACAATCAGACATATCTTCACCCCCC
>NW_025884974.1:0-2598 GCF_002878395.1 Capsicum annuum
ATAAATTTATGTCACTAAATGAATTCTCATAGAAGAAGAAAGTGTAAAATTGGCCATATAACATATACGAAAATGAAAAAAAAATGGATTTTATAAAGTAATTAAAAAAAAAAGTGAGAAGAATATATAGTATATATATGGGTTCTGTAAGGATTTCGAGTAAACTACGAAATTGCAGTCTTTTCTAGTACAATTATATGCTCTTATCTGGATAATAATTTCGATCTATTTTTATAAAACTGACTGATTTAGTCGTTTGCATGAAACTAAGAACTTAGTTCTGTAAATCTCTGTTAATCACAACATTGGCTATGAAACCTTTCTTGGTCATTTCCATCGCATACTTTTCTGTCAAAATAAACTAGTGATTTTATAAGCACCTTTCAAGGACTAACTTGTAACACTCAAATCAAACATGGAGGCTCTCTTTAGTTAAAAACTCAATTACTTCAATTGCTCTCCATATCTGTTTGATAGCCAATATTGCAGTCAAAGTTTTCACCAAATTAATATTTCTTCATATCTCAGTATTTCTTCATGTTGTTCTTTATAAAAACTAATTGTGATGATGCCGTCGGAGATAAAGACATGAAAAAATACATCATCATCCAATGCAACTCCCTTTTATGACCACAAAGAGAGCAGATATATGAAAATAGACGTAACAAAATGGTAGTTTTTTTGGAGAAGTAGAATTTGATGGGAAATATTTGAACAGAGAAAGTATTTACAGGAAAAAAATATTTTTACTGTTGATGGCAAGAGAAAGAGAATGTGAATAAAAGATAAAAATAAGAAGATAAAGAAAAAAGTTAATGGATAAGTGTAGGTAGTTTTAAAACTAACAACTTTTAAATTGAGCATATTAATTCAAAAAATTACTGCAACTAATTTCAAAATTTGCTGTTTTATATATTTTTTTAGATTGTGTCCTTTTTTATAAGAATTTTATGGTACTTGGCATTCTAAAAAGCTTCTTAGAATTAATATTTTTAAACGTGTTTGTTAATTTTTTTTTTTTTAATACAAAAAATCTGTTTTTTTTTCTTGGCTATAAAGGAGTAGTAGTTATAGGAGGTTAGTTGAAATATTTAGTATACAAAATGTAATAACTTCCCAAAAAAACAGTGTATAATAAATAAACTGATTTTAAATTAAAAAAATTAATGTAAATAATATGCAACTTTTTGCAATAAATGAAATATTTTAAAAATTAAATAGCTATCAAAATCCCAATGTTGAAAAAAGAGCATTTATTTAAATCTTTCATTTTCTAATACTGATTTTTGTAATGGTTATAATAAATGTTGTTTAAGTTTCAAAATTAAAAAATATATGAAAATGAGCATTATATTATGAAATTAAAATATAAAATTATAATGTAACTGAAAATCTAAATTTGAAATTTTAAAACCCAACTAATTAACTAAAATTTCCTAACTAATTAACTAAAATAACACGTGTCATTATTAAATGCTTCCACTTGGTTAAATGGAGACGCTTTGTCCTCTTCTTTTAATAATATATAGATTGCTGAGAAACACTCCGACTTAAAGGAGGTCCTATTACCCCTGGACTAATTAAAATCGTATTTTTTGGCAATCTTAAGGACTACGTGGTACGCTGTCGGAATCAACATATGAAGGTCCTCGTAGGCACACGTATGTGCCATGTAGGCACTTAAGGTTGTCAAAAATACGATTTTAATTAGTCCAGACGGTAATAGGACCTTCTTTATGTTAGAGTATATCTCAACAATTTCGTTTATAATTTAGGTTGAAAACAGGTCATTTACTCTAAATAATGTAAAGGATGGAAAAAGTGTAGAATGTTAGCAAGCTGCCAACCTCTTGTCCAACCTTTTTACATGTAAAAAGACAAATGTACTAGGTATTGTCAAGTGCTTTATGTCTTGTCATTTGTAGATGACAAATATTTGTCATTGATTTTTGAAAAATACACTACAGGCAGCATATAGTACCCTCAATCATCTTCCTATTTTCCCTTTTTAGTTAGTTTCAAAAGGGATGATCATTTCCCTTTTTAGCAACTATTGAATTTTAGTTTTTCACGTAACATGTTTAAGATCACAAGATTCAAGTCTTTTTTCATTTTCTTAAGTTTCGCGTCAAGTCAAAACAGGTCAATCAATTTGAAACGGAGGGAGTACTTGCTTTATTCATATGACTTGCAAAAGAACATGAAATGCTCTATTTTCATCCTGAACTATACACGAAATTGTTGAGACACACTAGAACTTGTGAGGAGATTGATGGAGAAAAAGGGCAACGAAAAGAGGGACTTACATATGGTGTTCATTGACCTTAAAAAGGCCTATGACAAAGTTCCAAGGGAAATCCTTTAGATATGCCTGGAGTGGACATGTATGAAGGGGCTAAAACGCGGGTAAGAACGGTGGGAGAAGACTCCGAGCACTTCCCGGTGGAGATAGGGTTGCACCAGGGATCGACTGTTAACATGTTCTTATTTGTCTTTGTGCTGGATGAATTGAGGTGATACGGTCAAGATGAGGTGTATTACTGTATGTTGTTTGGGGATAACATAGTACTGATTGATGAGAGGAGTAGTCAAGTAAAT
>NW_025884975.1:0-1641 GCF_002878395.1 Capsicum annuum
TTTCAGATTATTATTATTAATTAGTTATTTCGAAGAACCATTTTTATGTAGGTGTGGCAACAGATTCTATATCTGTTGCATCAGATAACACATCTGTGACAACAGATAACATATCTGTTGCAATAAATATAAAATATGTTGCATCGGATAACATATCTGTTGCAACATATAATCTAACTGTTCACCTCCATTTATTAGTTACATTTTTTATTAATGTGAAAAGTAATGAATTAATTAAATTAAGAAATATTTAATTAATTAATATTTATTATTAATTAGTTCTTTCCAAGAACCGCTTTTATTGAGTTGTGACTCGATATAGGTTGCATCAGATAAATCATCTGTGACAACAGATATATCATCTGTTGCAACCATAGTGAACCTGTTGCATCAGATAATTTAATTGTTGCAATATATAATCTACTTCTTTTTTTAAAAAAAAAAAAAACTATCATCATATCATTAATCCAAATTTGCTTACTTTTTTATTTTATAAATAAAAAAAATACCTTTTGAAATTCCTTAATAAAATAATAACCATTTTATTATATAATAAATAATTTAAAAAATAAATTCAAAAATAAAAATGGTGAAAAGTCACGATCAGTTATTAAAATTGTGGTTATAAATTGTGTTTATCATTTATTTCCTTATTATTTATTTACGAAATATTTTTCATATTGAATAATCGGAACGGAAAGTCATGTCTTTTTCTTTTCACCCTCTCAATAACAATAACTCTTTTTTATTAATAACCGCCAGGTGCAACATATGATCGATCTGTCGTAGCAGATTAACCTCTAACTGTTGACACAAATTGCTGCTCAATCCCTACCACCAACCATCGACATGTTGAGAACAAGGAATACAAAAATGATTATTATTAAATACTAAATAAGAATTGAAAATTCAAAGTCGACAAGAAAATGAAATGAATGTTCATAGATTTTTGAATCCCTTGGGTAGATTTGATATACAAAAGGAGGAAAATAATCACTAAAATAAAAAACATTACGTAATTATTATTACTACTATTATTATTATTGTCAATCAAACATTTTTCATCCGGCAGCCTTGCTCCAAAGTCAGCCAAATCTTTCTGGAGTTCATCAAACTGCCTTTGAAGTTCACGCAAGGACTCGATATGAATATTCTTGTATGAATCTGGATCATCCATATTTGTAAGGAGGGATCTATTTATAAATTATTGTATCTCGGAAAGAAAAAAAATTGCTTTTAAATAAATCTAACAGATGGGTAATCTGTTCCAAAATATATTCTTTCTGTTAGATAACTTACAACATACTGGCAATCTTTTGCAACAGATGTATATATCTGTTTGATTTCTGCAACAGGTTAATCAACTGTCGTAATAGATGTCTCCAATTATTTGACAATATAAACAGACGTGTCATCTGTTGCAACAAGCTAGTTATCTGTTTATTCAATTTAAGCCATATATGGGTTAGGAAGAATAAGGTGCGTGCAAATGGATCCACTATCGTATGTGTGGGAGTTTAAGTATGTATTACTGATAAGGTTACCGGGACAATACACACAAAGTACAATGTTTTTATGAATGCAGTTTTTAACCGATTAGGCATTGATTATTCAAACAGGATCCTGCATTGTACCGTTAAG
>NW_025884976.1:0-14847 GCF_002878395.1 Capsicum annuum
AGTTTTCTCGGTGCAAATTGACAGACATTGATAACGTGCCATTTCCCATTCGGGCGTAATCCAAAAGTCCACCAATTAGATTGCCAACACCAAAATGTATTGCCCTCACAAGTTTTTCTTGACATATTGAATTAGATATATTAATTAAAATAAAGTTTCTTGTTGTGGATTGAAAAAATATTTAAAAGTTTAAATTTTTTGGATAGAGAAAAGATAGGGGAAAAGACCCTATGACCACTCAACCATACTATTGGTGACTAAAATGGTCATTTGAAACTTCACCCTTCTATGGTCACTCGATCATATAAATTCCATCTGTTGGCTATTTCGGTCCTTAAATAAATTTACTGTTTTTAAATAGTTTATAGTACTTTTTTTTTCTTTCACTACACTTTAGTTTTGGGCTAAAAAATTATTTTTTTTTAAAATAAATAAATACAATTGTATAGAGATCGTATAATTATTGTATAGAGATCATATAGTTATTGAATAGAATATATGTTAAACAACAAGATAAATGTATAGAAATTATATATAATGTGTCTAGAAACTATATATGTGTTGTATAAAATATGTATATGCACTATATATATACAATGTGTATAAAAGTTACATAATGGTAGTATAAAATAAAGAGTTGTATATAATATGTGTAGAACTTGTATAATTATTACATAAAATTTGTATCAAAATAATTACTACAGCTCAAGCTTGTATAAAATGTGTATAAAAATGCTATAATTATAATATATAATAAGTATTTGTATAGAATATATATAGAAACTGTATCATTATTGCATAAGATATATAATTATATAAAATATATAAAAAATCTGCATTAATATATAAAAAATAATATTTTTATATAACCAAAAAAAATACATTCTATTTTTATTTGATTGATTAGAAAAAGACTATCAATTACAATATTTTAATTTTATATTTAACTGTTAACCCAAAAAAGATAAAACATAAAATTTTAATTGATTGTTTTTTTTGATAGATTTTTTTAAAGAAAAGGTGGCCGGTCTGATTTATTAAACAAAGGAGAAAGATAATAGATGAAGAAGCAGTCGCCAAAAAAAAGGAAATAAGAAAAATCACCCGACAAAAAAGTGACAAAACAAAAAAAGTGAGGCGCGAAACTCGAGCGGACAAAAAACTGACAAAAAGAAAGGTAGGCGTAAAACTTGAACGGACAAAAAACTAACAAAACAAAAGAAGGCAGGCGATTAAGCCAAATGGTCAGAAATCAAAATTTCAATTCCTTGACCTCTTGCGTAGAATTAATTTCGGACGACATGCTTTTTTCGTCCTTTCTGCAGAATAATATTCAATGAATATATTTTATTAAGTTCAACTATTTTGTTGGATAGTACTAAACTTAGATAATAGATATTAGTCAAATTTGATATATGTGGGCGATCTTTAATTAATTATAAATACTTTATAGATATACACATACTGATAAAATAAATATATATTTTAAGTGCATTTAACACAATGGAGTATATGTCAAATTAGAGAGCCTACTATGTATAAAATGATAGGTTTTCGAGTTATCTTTCCAACGATATCAATTTTGCTAAAATTCGGCACCCGAGCAAGAAGTTATAGCCTTTCAAAGTAGTATGTATCGCCTAACCAATCGCACATGGCCACTGGAAAGCATATGCGGCGCCTATGTAAACATAGGCGATAGCATAGGCGGCGCCTATGTAAACATAGGCGATATCATATGCGGCGCCTATGTAATAGTTACAAGTGACTTAAACACTCCGTTTTTGGGACAAAATGGTCCTTTTCCCACCCTTATTCAGCCATAAACACGAAATTCAGTCCCCAATTCTCCAAAATACATCCACATTCATCTAAAAATTCTCAAGAACACTCCCAAGGGTTTCAAACAAAAATCCCAAATAAATCAAGATTCAACCGTGGATTTTCAAAATCGATTAGAGATTTGGAATCCCCAATCCACAGGCTTCAATAAGCACCCATTATTTTCTGCAATAGAGGTATGCGGGGTTTTCCTAAATTCTCATGGGCATAGAAAAATCATGTTTTAGAATGGGGTTTTTGAATCTATATATATATATATTCATGTATTAAATATTTTAACATCATTTCTTTGGTCTTTTGACCTTTCCCAAAGTGATTTGAGAATATGAATGTATGAAACCATGTATTTAAGAATGAATTCTTGTTGAGAGCATGATTTTTGGTGAATTCCCTCTTATTATGAATTTTTCAGATTTCTCATAGCATATGAATTGTTTTGAAATGCATCCTTGAAAAGCACTATATTAAATGATTGAACTCTTGTTATGATTTAAAGGTGATTGTAAATCACTAAAGAGGGAATCTAGCATGAATGTTTAATGTTCATAATGCATGTAATGAAAGAGTGCATGAATTTGCTAAAGGCACTAGACCACCATATGTTGATGAATTTTTTGCATGATTTTGACTTGAGTTTCAAAACACGAAATCTTCTATATCAGTTGTATGTTTTTGGGTGGTCTAAGCTTTGATTTAAATGAAAGATTTATCTTAATGTATTATGGCTCAGAAATCATGACTTGCAAGTCTTGGTATGACAATACCAATTCAGACCAATGCCATATCAGACTCAGACTAACAGACATTTCAGACTATCATGATTTTAGACATTCAGAATGTTGCATGTACAGAAAAGGTTAAAAATGGGCATACAAAGATGTTTGGTGGTTCCTTGAAGAAGGAATGAGTCCAGACAACTCATTGTCCAAAACCGTGATTTGCCGATCCGGGTTTATATATTACGCTGTCCTAGAGCCCTATGGTGATCAGATTCAGGAAATCCAATCCTTGCGGCACACTCGGGTTGGAGGCTTCCCCGCCGAATTAATGATGGATTCCATATCGCTCGTGGAATATCAGACTTGTATGGGATACTACCTAACTCAAAAGTAATACACATATCAGAGTTTGAGATTTACAGACTGGTTACATGTTTTCAAAAGATGCCCATGTGTTTTTAGAAACTGTTTTATGCATAATGTTTGATGAAAATTTGCTCTAACGTATTATATATATGTGTGTGTGTGTTCAATTACTCTATTTTGGATTGCTTCGCTTGCCAGTACAATTGTGCTGACCCCCCCTTCTTCTAGGTTCTGAGGCATAGTCTAGGGGTCCAGATAAACAGTAGAGATTTCAGATCATAGACCAGAGTTTGCAGTGGTGAGCCTTCTATGATTCAGAAGGCCTGGTTATTTCATATTACTACTATTAGTTAGGTTTTGGTCTACTGGGGGCCTTGTCCCAGCTTTCAAACAACTTTGATTAGTTCATGGTAGAGATTTCACAGACTGAGTCAGACATTATTATTCAGATATATTTTGGATTTCAGTTTTCAGTATTATGATTACATTCAGATTGACCATGTTTCCATATTAGATTTCTCTTTCTGCATTACCTTTTATCATATGAATTATGTGTATGATTACTAGATAGATAGAGAAGGGTGTTCCGAGCCTTCATGGTTCAGGATGCTCGTCACAGCTAGGGCCCTGGCTTGGATCGTTACAGACACATGCCCTCAATATATCCTCAAGGGTCTGAATGGTACGCTCAGCTTGCCCATCCGTTTGAGGGTGGAAAGCTGTGCTCAAATTCACTTGTGTACCTAAACCCTTCTGAAAAGATCTCCAGAACTGAGATGAAAACTGTGTACCTCTATCGAATATAATGGACACTGGTACCCCATGCAACCGAACTATCTCCTCAATGTAAATCTTAGCATAACCCTCTCCTGAATAATTAGTCCTCACATGCAAAAAGTGGGTTGACTTTGTCAACCGATCTACAATCACCCATATAGAATCATACTGGTTTCGGGATCTCAGAAGTCCTGTAATGAAGTCCATGTTTATTATCTCCCACTTTCATAAAGGCAGGGCTATCTCTTGGGAAGTACCACCTGGCCTCATGTGTTCTACCTTCACTTGTTGATAGTTCAAACACTTGGACACGAAATCAGCTACATCACGTTTCATGTTATTCCATCAATACAAGATTTTCAGATCGCGGTACATCTTAGTAGAGCCTGGGTGAATGACATACCTCGAAGTGTGCACCTCATCAAGGATTCTTTCCCGTAGTCCATCAATATTTGGAACGCACAACCTACCCTAAAATCTCAAAATACCATCACCACCAATTTCAAACGACATAACCTTTTGTTGACCCACATATTTCTTGATTTGCATCAAGATGAGATCTTCAACCTGATTCTCCTTAACTTCAGCACAAAGGGATGACTTAGCTAACTCATGAACAATTACCCTTCCATCTTCGGAGTCTAAGAGTCGCACTTCCAGATTCGCAAGGCGGTTAATATCCTTCACCATCTCTTTCTTTCCTTTTTCTACATGAGAAAGGCTGCCCATAGACAACCTGCTGAGGGCTTCGGCTACAATATTTGCCTTGCCCGGATGGTAATGCAGGCTCATATCATAGTCTTTCAGAAGCTCCATCCAGCGCCTCTGCCCGAGGTTCAATTATTTCTGTGAGAAAACGTACTTCAGACTCTTGTGGTCAGTGAAGATATCAACGTGAACACCGTATAAGTAGTGCTGCCAAATCTTAAGTGCAAACACCACGGCCTCTAACTCCAAATCATGGGTGGGGTAGTTACACTCGTGCACCTTCAACTGCTTAGATGCATAAGCCACTACCTTACCATGCTGCATCAACATACAACCAAGTCCCATACGGGATGCATCACAATATAGGACTGGTCATCTACACCCTTGGGAAGGGTCAAAATAGGAGCAGTGGTCAGTTTGTCTTTCAACTTCTCAAAACTATTCTCACACAGATCAGAGCACACAAACTTTAGCTTTTTCTGAGTCAATTTAGTGAGTGGAGTAGCTATGGAAGAAAAACTCTCTACGAACCTTCTGTAATAACCCGCCAAACCTAAGAAGCTCCGAATATCGGTTGGAGTCGTGGGTCTGGGCCATTTTCCCACTTCTTCAACTTTTTGGGGATCCACTCTTATCCCATCACTAGACACAATATGCCCCGATAAGGCAATAGCATCTAACCAGAATTCACACTTAGAAAATTTGTCATACAGCTGATGATCCTTAAGGGTCTGAAGAATAATTTGGAGGCGATTGGCGTGATCCTCTTTACTCTTAGAATAGATCAGAATATCATCAATAAATACAATGACGAACAAGTCAAAAAACTGACGGAATACTCTATTCATAAAATCCATGAAGGTTGTAGGGGCATTAGTCAACCCGAAGGACATGACTAGAAATTCGTAGTGACTATATAGGGTTCCAAAGGCTGTCTTGGGTATGTATGACTCCCTAACTTTCAACTGATGATAACCCGAACGAAGGTCTATTTTTGAAAAACACTTGGCACCCTGAAGCTGGTCAAAAAGGTCGTCAATCCTAGGAAGAGGAAATTTATTTTTAATCATGACCTTATTCAGCTGACGGTAGTCTATGCACATATGAAGGGAACCATCTTTCTTTCGCACGAAAAGTACAGGCTCACCCCAAGAAGACACACTGGGGTGTATAAAACCCTTATCTAGGAGATCTGCTAACTGTTCTTTCAATTTTTTTAGTTCTGCAGGAGCCATTCTATATAGCGGAATGGAAATAGGATGAGTGTTTGGCAACACATCAATATTAAACTCAATCTCCCTATAAGGTGGTATTCCTGGGAGATCATTTGGAAAGACTTCTGGGAATTCTTTTACTACAGGAACAGATTAAAGAGGAAGACTCTGGGCATTGGAGTTCTTAACTAGGATAAGGTGGTACAAACAACCTTTAAAAATGAGTTTGCGGGCTCTGATATAGGATATAAAGTGCCCTCTGGGTGCTAAAGATTGTCTTTCCCACTCTATCACTGGTTTATTCGGGAAAGAAAAAGTGACCCTTCGAGTCCTACAATCTAATGTGGCATAGCACAAATGGAGCCAATCAATTCCCAAGATAGCATCAAAAGTAACCATATCTAACTCTATGAGATCTGCTAACGTATCCCGGCTACCAACAGTCACAACACAACCCCTGTACACCCTCCTAGCAATAATAGAATCCCCCATCGGGGTGGAAATAGAAAAGGGTTTATAAATCACACTGGGCTCAAACCTGAAACCAGTAGCCACATAAGGGGTCAAACAGGATAAAGTAGACCCGGGAATAAGTAACACATAAACATCACGGGAAAAGATTTGTAACATACCGGTAACAACATTTGGGGAAACTTCCACCTCCTGGTGATTGGTCAAAGCATATAACTGGTTGCGGCTGTTCCCGGCAGCTGATGTAGCACCCTTCTGAGGTGGGGGTGGTGCCGAAGAATTTGCCTGAGACTTTGCACCACCAACATTCTTTCTAGCAGATGGACATTCCCTCTGAAAGTGATCCGGCTGACCACATGAATAACACACTAACGAGCCCAACTGACACCTTCCCGGATGATTTGTACCATAAGTCTCACACCATGGAAAAGTACGATACTGCTGAGCCACACTACCCTGTGACTGAGTATCCTGAGCTCTGGTTTATGGTTAGTCTGAAAACTCTGAGATCGTCTGTCTGCGGGTGGTCGGGGTACTAGGGCGATGGCAGTAGACTGCGTATTACCCTAATTCTTTTTTTTCTGCCATTTATTTCCCCATTTACCACCCTGAGGCTGACTGTGACTCTGGTCGGCTGATCTGGCTCTTTTCGCTTGTCTTTCCACCTCCCTAGCTTCAGAGATCTTCTTCTTTTTCTCTTCTACCTGCAGTATATGAACGGTCAGCCTAGAAAAGTCTAACTCCTTATTCACCATTTCCCCTGGTACTTAAGCACCAGGTTATCAGAAAGGCCAGATATAAATTTCCTCATCCTGGCTCTCATATTACTAGTTAACTCTGGTGCATAACGGTCTAGTTTATTAAACTTCAAAGTGTACTCCTAAAGACTCATACTGCCCTGCTTCAGATTCATAAACTCTTCCGCTTTGTCCTTCCTCAACTCTAGAGGAAAGAATCGATCAAAGAAAGCTTCCACAAATTTGCCCCAAACTGTGGGCTCAGCACTCTCACCTTTTGCATTCTCCCAGTCGGCATACCACTGATTCGCAACATCCTTAAGCTGATAAGTTGCTAGTTGCACCCCTTCAACCTTATCCACATGCATTACCTTAAATATCTTTTCCATCTCATCCACGAACTCCTGTGGATCTTCCTCCACCTTGGTGCCAGTGAACTTAGGTGGGTTCATTTTCATGGAATGTCCGACCCTAGTAGGCTCAGACGTAACAGATGCAGACCCAACATCTTTTGATTGTTGAGCCTAGTTAGCTACCAACTGTGTTAGCATATGAATAGACCGTCTGAATTCTGCATTTAAAATATCTCTCTGAGCAGTCGGGGGACGGTTGACATCAGTCCGCTGAGCCTGAGGTGGAACAGTCGGGACTGGAGAGACTCCCGAAGTAGGGACAGGTTCTGGAGTATGTCTCTATTATGGGTCCTCATCCCATGGGTGGGACGGACCTCATCTGCCTGAGCATTCTGATTGATGATACGACGTGGAGGCATAACTGTATTTCTGAAATACAAGAGATCATTGATTAGGGGACAGTTCAGAATCTGAAGCACGAACTAAATCACAAAGAAGGGAAACATTTCCTAAACGCCTAGTAGCCTCTTGCTTATAAATGTGGCGCACTACACACCCATAACCAAGACTCTACCCGACACGATTTTGTTGATACCCTGGGACCATGAACCGTGCTTTGATACCAAATTTTTCATAACCTGAATTGGGGCCCTGGCCGTGATGAGCATTCTCAAACCCGAAGGCCCGGAAAGCCCTCTGTCTATCTGGTAATCATGCATATAATTCATATGATCAAAGTAATATGGATTAGACATAATAATACAGAAACATGGTCAACAATTTAAAATAGTTAAAGGCTTGAAAACATGCCCAACAATATTTAATAAACATCTACAACAGTCTGCGAAATCTCTACTGACATACTATCTAAATAACTAGGACAAGGCCCCCAACAGACCAAAAACCATACTGAAATAAATACCTAAATGACTAGGCCTTTCGAAGCAAAGAAGGCTCACCAACTGAACTCTGAGACAACTCTGTCTGTAGACTCTACTAAGGATCTGGACCTCTAGACTGTGCCTCAGTACCTGGGAGGAAGGGGGGGTCAGCACAATTGTACTGGCACGCAAAGCAATCCAAAATAGAGTAATTGAACATATATATATATATAATACGTGAGAGCAAATTTTCATCAAACATTATGCATAAAATAGTTTTTGAAAATATATGGGCATCTTTTGAAAACATATAACCTGTCTGTAAATCTCAAACTCTGATCTGTGTATTACTTTTGAGTTAGGTGGTATCCCCTACAAGTCTGATATTCCACGGGCGATATGGAATCTGCCATTAACTAGGCGGGGAAGCCTCCAACTCGAGTATGCTGCAAGGGTTGGAGTTCCTAAATCTGATACGCCACACGACACTTAAGTCAACGTATAATAATATACCCAGGTCGGCAAACCACGGTTTTAGGCAATGAGTTGCTTGAACTCAAGCCCTCTTCAGGGAACCACCTAACATCTCTGTATGCCCATTTTTAACCTTTTCTGTACATGCAACATTCTGAATGTCTAAAATCATGATAGTCTGAAATATTTATTAGTCTGAGTCTGATATGACATTGGTCTGAATTAGTATCATCATACCAAGACTTGCAAGTCATGATTTCTGAGCCAAAATACATTAAGATAAATCTTTCATTTAAAGCATAATTTAGACCACCAAAAACATGTAACTGATATAGAAGATTTCACGTTTGGAAACTCAAGTCAAAATCATGCAAAAACTTCATCAACATATGGTGGTCTAGTGCCTTTAGGAAATCCATGCACTCTTTCATTACATGCATTATGAAAATTAAACATTCATGCTATATTTTCCTCTTTAGTGATTTAAAACCACCTTTAAATCATAACAAGAGTTCAATCATTTCATATAGTGCTTTTCAAGGATGCATTTCAAAACAATTCATATGCTATAAGAAATCTGAAAAATTCATAATAAGAGGGAATTCACCAAAAATCATGGTCTCAACAAGAATTCATTCTTAAATATATAGTTTCATACATTCATATTCTCAAATCACTTTGGGGAAGGTCAAAAGACCAAAACAATGATGTTAAAACATTTAATACATGAATATATACATAGATTCAAAAATCCCATTCTAAAATATGATTTTTCTATGCCCATGAGAATTTAGGAAAACCCGCGTACCTCTATTCCGGAAAATAATGGGTGCTTCTTGAAGCCTGTGGATTGGGATTCCAAATCTCTAATCAATTTTGAAAACGCACGGTTTAATCCTGATTTATTTGAATTTTTAGTTTGAAACCCTTGGGAGTGTTCTTGAGAATTTTTTTAGATGAATGTGGATGTATTTTGGAGAATTGGGGACTGAATTTCGTGTTTATGGCTGAGTAAGGGTGGAAAAAGGACCATTTTCCCCAAAAATGGAGTGTTTAAGTCACTTTAAACCCTTACATAGGTGCCACATATGATATCGCCTATATTTACATAGGCGCCGCATATGCTATCGTCTATATTTACGTAGGCGTCGCATATGATATCGCCTATATTTACATAGGCGCCACATATGATATCGCCTATATTTACATAGGCGCCGCATATGCTATCGCATATGCTTTCTAGTGGCCATGTGAGATTGGTTAGGCGACGCATTCTACTTTGAAAGGCCATAACTTCTTGCTCGGGTGTCGGATTTTAGCAAAATTGATATCGATGGAAAGATAACTCAAAAACCTATCATTTTACACATAGTAGGCTCTCTAATTAGACATATACAAAGAGTCATGGTTGATAGAAGTTGACAAAAATTATAATGTCCACTTAAACTTAATCGATTGAAGTAGTTTTCAACTCATCCTTGAGTCAAAGGACCTCTATGGTCTAAATTCAAGCTTGAATGGATTCACATACTACGCAAATAATTAACATTCCATATTGGAATATGATTTATGGATTCGGTATTATCAACGCATCAGAATCATGGTCTATATTGTAGCCCGAAATGCGGGGCGTTACAAATTCTCAACGGGGCTTTGAAATTTTCATTGAAATCACATTATGTATTCTGATTTGACATTATTGTTTTGGTCTTTCGACCTTTTCCCCGAATTTATTTGAAATCTCATGTATATGTATGTGGTTTGAGTTGACATTGAATTGAGAGCATGACTATTAATTCTCCCTCTCATGAGTGACACTTCTTGATTTTTTGAACGTTACTTAGAAGCATGATTTCAATGCTCTTTATTATTGTTTCATGATTTAAGATTGATCTTTAAATTGAGGAGAGGGTTCTTGCATATTGATAAATGTTGAACATATAATAAAAGAATTGCATAGTTTGCAAAGAAATACAAGATCACCACATATTTGTTGTAATGATTTAAAGGAATGATTCTGCATAATTTTGATAAATGTGTTGAAGAATGAATTTTCTTGAATTGGTTGAGGTATGGTGGTCTAAACGTTATGTTTTGAAAGAGAAAACTATGAATGATTTTATGGCTTAGAGATTCGACTTACAAGTCAATGGTATGACGATACCATATAAATTCATGCCATAACAGAGTAAGAGTTCAGACTTGATTTCTCAAAGAGAACATGTTTAAAGAGATAAAAGCGGGTTTAAAGAGAGTTAGGTGGTTGCCTAAAGAAGGCTTGAGTTCAAGTAACTCTTAGCCTAAAATCGTGTTTTGTCGATACAGGTATATTATTATTTTATGCTGGCCTAGTGCCCTGTGGCGTATAGAGACAGAAACTTAAACCCTTGCGGCAAACTCTGGTTGGGGGCTTAGCTGCCGATTTAAGAGCAGATTTCATATAACTCATGGAATTTCAGAGTTATAGGGTATACCACCTAGCACAGAAGTAAAACAAAGAGTGTGTTATGGAATTTCAGATAATTGTATGGAGTTTTTTAAATATGCCCATATATTTTTTTCTTGCATATGTATATCTTATATAGAACTGTTTCTAAACTGCTCTCACCTATGTTGAATAAAAATTGTTATTTTTGAATTGCTCTGTGTACCAGTACTTTGTATTGACCCCCTATCTTTCAGGATCTGAGGCTCAGTCTAGAGGTCCTGCTAAACCGTAGAGTTGACAGTCAGGAGTGTGCATTTGGTAAGACTTCTTTATTCTGGAAGGTCTATTTCCTTCAGACATTTGCTATTTAATTTGGTTTAGGTCCACTAGGGACCTTGTCCCAGTTGCAGACAGTTGTAAATTTTTGTATGTATTAGAGATTTCGCAGACTGTAATAGACATTGTTTAGATATTGATGGATTCCTTTTCCAGTATTTGTTAAATTGAATTCAGAGTATGACCATTATTCTGTTTATTTTATTTCTGCATTCCTTTCTTTATTCTTTGAGTATTGTGCGTGATTATCAGAGACAGAAGAGCTCCCGGGCCCCCACGGTTTAGGATGCTCGTCACGGCTAGGGCCCTGGCTCGGGTCGTGACACCCGAATTGCTAGAAAGTTCAAACTAACAAGAGCCCATATTTAATTAGTTTGGTGTAGCACCTCGCGATAATTCTGAGATTATTGCACAAACAGATAAGTGGACTTTTGAAGAGAAATAGTTTTTTGGAAATATTTTTTCTAGGTACAATAATCTGGGTTCTCAATTTTTTTTAGTTTATTGCTCCAAAACTCCTTAATAAGTCAATGCAGGAAATAAAAAGTTATGTAGTAACTTTTATCAAAAACATTGAAATGGAGAATCCTCCACACAATAATGCTATTGTTGTTGCTGATGATGATGGTCTTGATCAACAACATCACCATGTGAAACGGGAAGGTAACAATCGTCCATACCGCCGTCGGGGAACTCCATGGACTCAAAACGAACATCAGTAATTAAATTTTACTTTTTTTTTCATTTAAAAAATTCATGATTAGTTTATACTTGAACTTTTTTTTAACCTTTATTTTGATGTGTAATTATACACTTTTGTATGTTGATTTCGACACGTTAGATTTTTTCTTTATGATTTTCAATTCGTTTTTGCTTCATGCATGACAAGCTTTTAATTTACTTGAATTCTTTTATTACTCTTTTTTCTATAAAAAAAACTCCTTATGTATTAATTCACCTCCTCATTTTTTGTGATTTACTGTTTCTTTACACTGTTTCTTTACACCTAATTTATATGAAGACTTTTAGTTCTTGAAAAATATATTTTGATAAAAAAGAGAAAATCTTCTCATGTATTCTTTTACTATAATATATATAAAAAAGAGAAAACCTTTGATGTGTTTGTATGTGTGAATTTTATTACAATGAAAATAATATTTTTCTTGAAGAATTTTATTTGTAATTTTGCAATTGATTTCATTTATAAGTAACACTCTCAATTTTGATACAACAAAAATCTAAGCCTCATTTTTAATGTAATCCCAAATAAAATAAGTCATTCATTAAAATAAGTAAAACTGAATTCTTGGTGTACATAAACTTAATTCTTTAAATTTGTCTTTGAGTACAAATTTTATTTCCTTTTTTTTTTTTTTAAATTTAGTTATATATAATTTTTTAATCATATGACATGATATATATAGGTTGTTTCTTATGGGACTAAACAAATTTGAAAGAGGAGATTGGAAGAGCATAAGTAGCCAGTCATGCTCAAAAGTACTTCTCTTGTCAAGATAGTAAGACTCCAATAATGAAACTCAAACTGTAAGCTTTAATCTCATGACAATACCAATAACAACTACGACGATAATTCATCAGAACAGTAATACATATTTGCTTATAACAATATGCATCAAGCTGACTCTTCATCAATGCATTTTCATCATTCTAATTACACCTTTGACGGTGTAATTTTTAACAACAACATCAATAAAAATTGTGGGAGATCCCATTTAGGTGAAGCTATCTAGCTGCAATTTATTTGTTATGGGGCAAAACAACAACAACAACAACAATCTAAATAGATCAGTGTCTCCTCACCCTTTTCTTTCGATGTACTTGTCTTCAATTAGGGAGAATAGGCCCCAACTCTAATCAATATTGGATATTTAGTTAGAGATACTTGTTGGATGAAGTAAAGCTTGCTTGTAATAAATTATGGTTGTGTTGCAGTAGTGAATATTGAGTTTTATGGGTTTAAAGATTGGAAGAATTTTATTTTTCACTATGTTTTTGAGATCTAATGTATGGGCCAAATCACTTGACATGCCTTAAATTCAATTTCACATATAATGATTTAATTTTTTTTTGTGAAAGTTAATAAATATAAATAGACAAATACACACATATATTGATGAGCTACTGTAAAGATCAATTTCGTTATAGATACACGTAGAATTTTTGCACTATAAAAGTAATTTGACATACAATCTTTATCATGTTTGTCTTAGAATTCATCGTTTGGATGTAATTAAGTTTTAAACACAAATAAATTTATCTAGGATTGCGTTTCATCCTCCATGTATGTTATAAACATCAAACAGTCTTTCAGAACAATTCTGAAACTATGAATAAAATAAGAATTGTGTAATTTTGTGTTGGCCTCTTAAGTTACAGAAATAAAAAAAGTAAAACACTTGTTCCAACAAAAAAAATGTGTTTTCTATTGTGATTGTAATCTATTTTTACTTTATCAAATAATCTATAAAATGGTGGCGTTACGGTGCAAAGTAGGAATAATTGAGTCACAAATAATTGATTCTGTCATGATTATGAATATAAATTTTCTAGTATTGTTCAAAGAAGAATGTAGAGTGTGTTACAAGGTACATTAAACTGTAACAAATCCAAATTTCTTTCTATATTAATAAGAATTGGAATACACGTATAACTTTATAATCACCGTGCAATATTAAAATATTAAATTACTACAAAAAATATTAAAAATATTAAAGGATAGAGATAAGAATGAAAATGAGAAACTTATACCCCCACACTGAAAATGAGAAGAATCAAACTCTTTTCTAAATAATATGCATAATGACTAATCACATTTCAATACCTCTTTGATGGAATCTTTTTCATACCCACTACACAACTTGAATTTCAAATCAATCTGGTCCTATTACTCTATTACTTATTCTCTGCTTAATAGCTCTTATCAATTTAATAACTGTTTGTGTGACCTTGATGTCTACATTATATTGGAATTGGTTCATAAAATCAACCCAATATAATATGTGTAAAAATATATTAAAATTACAATTAATAGTAGATATGAATCCAAAACTTTAGAAATACAATAAATTCAATATTAGTGACCTTAGAAGACAGTAAAATTTAAATTTCGAGCCTGCCTTTGATCTTGTTATGCTACACTTGAATCATGCCATGAATCAATTTTTGACATTCCAGAAGAGTCGCCCTTCAAGTAGAACGACATGATAGTTGTACTTATCAACAATATCATATCTCTCTTAAAATAAAAGTTTAAAATATGACCAATTAAGATTATTTTGAGTTCATTGTGTTCTACAATACAAGCATCAATACACTCTAACTTAGTCATAATTTTAGTTGGAACTGACATAATTAATTTTCTCGGTGCATATTGACAGACATTGATAACGTGCCATTTCCCCTTCGGGCGTAAGCTAAAAGCCCACCAATTAGATTGGCCAACACCAAAATGTATTGCCCTCACACAAGTTTTACTTGACATATTGAATTAGATATATTAATTAAAATAAAATTTCTCGTT
>NW_025884977.1:0-1532 GCF_002878395.1 Capsicum annuum
CAACCAAGTGAATTATGCCATGATTGGGGATATAGTGCTAGAGGCAAAAGAAGAAACCGAGCCAATCTCTTATAAAAACTCTAGCCCAATTCAGGGTGAAGAGGCCGAGAAGGATGATACTCCGACATTATGGAGAAGACCTCAGTTAACTCACTTTTCAACATTATGCTTGGTGGATGTGATAAAAGTCGAATCACCCAAGGAAATGAGGAGAAAAATTCTTACATTTTGTAGTTTATCTTTCCGAAAGGGTATAATACAACGCGCCCCCCCCTTTGTTAGCAAGAAGTGGTTAGCGGTCCAGGCAGCTCTCTTTCAAGTCCTCATCGGTCGAGTAGAAAAAGAAAGCCAAAGCCGTTCAGTGGTGAGTCGGTGGATCAGAGATGCCTTCCGTCGATCGGCTGTAGTCGATAAAGGCCGTAAAACATAGGAATGCAGTGGTGGCTGTCTAGCTGCAATCTTTGGTTTAGTCTGGCCCAATCTTGAAGGCCAAGAAGATTAAAGATCGATGTCCATTTAGTGTCTTTTAAGATTCTCACCATTGTTAAAATTAGCCGACACAAAAGTTTATGATAAATTGGGCAAGCGGTTCATGTCTTCAAAGTGGCATGATAAAACTTTCCTTATCATGCTCTCAGATTTTTCCAATGCATCTTAAAGATTTAAAGATCGAAGGATGGGCTAATGATTCAAATCATCTAAGTGGAGGGATAAAGAATGAAAAACTTCCAAGGTATCTTGATAAATTCTGAGTAGTTAGGATAACCTAGTCATGCCACAGGTATGTTTTAAACTCTTTTTTTTTAGTTTGATGCCTTCGGGACATTGCATGATTTTAAGTTGAGTGTGGGGCTACTTATGGGTATTGATGTCCTCTTGGGATTTTGTTGTCGTGCCTGTTTTCCCTGGAGTTTTTTTCCTAGTAGAGCCGGCATATTTAGGTGTGTTGTTTTTATTTTGTGATGTGTTGTGGTTAACTGGGAAAAATAAGTATCTAGGATAGTTGACATATTTTTGTTGATTTTTCTTGGAATGATAAATACCTCTCTAATTGTCTATCTGGTAACGGTGTGATGTGCATCTAAATGTGACTACTAT
Source organism: Capsicum annuum (assembly GCF_002878395.1). Lineage (NCBI taxonomy): Eukaryota > Viridiplantae > Streptophyta > Magnoliopsida > Solanales > Solanaceae > Capsicum > Capsicum annuum. The sequence goes on from NW_025884977.1 coordinate 1,099, forward strand.
GAATCTTTTCATGGAATTAGTACTAGGGACATGATAATCACTGCAAACAATTGCATAAATTGAATGGGTAGTAGCTTGTGAGGAGGGATTTCTTCACTATATGGGCGCATCGGTTGCATTGCTAGTTGCCTACTTGTTTGGGAAGTTTAATTTGTATATAGGCATGGTTATTGTTGCTAATTTGATGCCATATCTTGATTCCCTTATATTTCACTATTTGTTTTTAGTATATACACAGTTGAGTTTTAGATGATTGACCTTGGAGATGGTAAATATGTTTTAGCTAAAATGGATCATTGACTGCCGAATGTGCTTTGTAACCTCTTAGTTATGTTTAATTACTTGAGGAAAAGCAATTGTTTTAAGTTAAGGATGTTGATGTGTGTAATAATGCTAACACATTTGAGGATTTTAACTTGAAATAATTTTCAAGT
>NW_025884978.1:0-9822 GCF_002878395.1 Capsicum annuum
AAAATGAACAACTAAAACTGTTGGCAAACTTGACAAAGGCCTAATAGCTCATGTTGATGTTGTTCCATGCATTGGTACTTTACAATGATCTACATTCTACGATATGAGATATTTGGTAGAGATTAAGGTTATAAGTTTATAAGGTTGTTTACTAATATAAGGTTATAATATTAAACGGGTGTCACACCCCTTTTTTAACCAAAAAGATTAGATTTTAAGTTTGAAAGGGTTTTCATTATTAAGTGACAACATGGAGATTTGTTTCGAAAAGGACTTTTTATATTCAAAACTCGGAGTCACCACTTGTCATAATTCAGTGTGCAAAGTCACCTTTGGAAATCCTTTTCAAAATGGTTTTGACTCTTTAAGACTGGTTTATGAATAGAGATTGCTGCTAAGGAATTTTGTTGACCGAGGGAAAGGTGTTAGGCACCCCTCGATCCCGTGGTTCAACCACGGTCGCTCGGTGAAATGTATCGGCTAATTGGACACTATAAAATGTACAAACCACATAAACACACAAAACAAACAAAACAAACAAAACAAAACAAATCTAACAAAATTCAAAAACAAAATAATGTCCAGTCCAAATTATACAATCCAAAAGATAGAAAAATGCAAAAATGTAAATCCTATTCTAAACTAATTTTAGGCTGATGCTCTACCCGACGCCTCGGGCCTTCGTCACGAACGTCCTCCGGGTACAAAAATATTTCGGTGCATTCGCCGGCGAATAAACACAAATACCTCGGGGCATTCCCCGGCCAAATGATACATTTGATCCAAAAAGCAATAAAACCAAGCCATTCAACACATGTTTCAAGCATTCAATATTCCACAATTCCTAATAATTCGCCTACCCCTTATCGTTTGCCTACCTGTTTCGACTTAAAGCATGATACTACCACATTAAACATCAACAATGAATGAAAATACGACAATATTCACTTTTTATCAATTTTTGCAATTCCCGCCTCAAAACAATCTATTATAATTCTCAAACGAGGTACCGTTTCATCACATAATCCAAGTAAATGAAAGACGCATAAACACAAGAAACTATCCATTACCAATAGAGAAATCAACGTCAAACATTCAATTCAATGCATCAAATATGACAAAACAACGAAATAAAAGAGATTGAATAGAATTGTACCTCGATTTTTATTTCAATTCGTCAAAATTTTGGTTGGAGCTTCGACGAAAATACCTCGAACGACAAAGCCTCGACTTCAAACTCGCGAATTGAATAAAACCCAACACTAAACTAATCGCCGAGCAACCCGAACGAGCGTTTCTAATAGACTTAGGTTAGAAAGAAAATTCCAAGCATTCACCTGCAAGATATATTGCATGTGGACTTTGAATGGAACTAGAAGTGCCAAGGTTTTGATCGCTTTTACTGCTGTTCTTAGTTTTGTATCTAGTGGCACCTGCAAATGAAAAAGTGTTAGTGCCTGTTGACCCCGTTAGAGAAAAAAGCTGCTAAGGAACCTCTGGTGCGACTTGTAGGGGATTGAATTTCACTTTCATCAATTGCTGAATCAGTTAAGTCACTGGAAGCATGAGAATTTGATTCCGACTCAGCACATGCTGGTTCAGAAGGGGAATATTCTGTTTCCGCTTCCGTTGATGGATCAGTGACTTAAGAATCTGTTAAATGATCAAGAAAATAAAGTTACAGAACATTCAAGAGAACCAAATAATGCATTGTTGCCCGCCTCTTCCCATCATAGATCATCACAAATGCAGCAGATACAACAACTTGCACCATGTTTGCACATTGACTTTGTAAGTTTTCTCAATCCATTTTGCTTCTAGACTCTTTATATATTTCCATCTCTCTCACCAAATGACTTGAGAGCCTTCTTATCAGTATCTACATCTTAAGTGTACCAAATTCTGAAAACCCCCATCATATGGATTTTTAAAAAGAATAGTAGTGAAGGATCAACTATTGATATAAGGTACTACAACATGATGTCCTGTAACAGCTGCTACCTCCTCTACATTGTTTTTAAGTTCTTTCGCGGGAATTAAAACATAAGTCAACCATATAACTCAAAGAGACAAGCATGAAGCTCTGATGCCCTCCATCATAAAAGTTTCAAAATGAGAACCTTGTAAATAAAACATGAAATAGTAATAGCTGAATGAACAGGCAATTGACTAGGAGAAAATTACCTTCTGTAATTTCAGATTCATCAATTTCGTCTTCTTCTTCTTTTTGAGCCACCGTGATGCTCTCCATGCTGTCCACTTTCTGTTGATGGCTTTGAGCATTTGTGGCAGTAATTTCTTATTCTTTCCTATCGATGTGGAACTTATTCAACTTTTCCTCAAACTCCTCAATGCATGATTTTAATTCAGGTTTAGCAAGCTTCTTCCCCAAATTGAAAACATTCAAACAGGCAAATAAAGCTTTAACACTGGGAAATGAATTCCCAGTAACTTCCAAAAACTAGTCCAAGCCAAAAGCCTTGTGATTCCACAACAAATTTTACCTTGTTGATAATAGTTTGAAAATTCTCCATCACAGCGTCTTCAGATAAGGCACGTTCGTTCATACGTTTTAAACAACCCTATTAGCTTTCTCATGCTCTTATCAGTGTATGATAGCTGAGATAGGCAATAGGATATGTACTCGTATAGCCTAATATCTTTATAAAAGAGCATGTTAAGATGCAGAAGTTTCTCTGGTGATAATTCAAATAGCAAATCAGAAACTCACTAAAATCTATTCTTTCAAAGGTCTCCTAATTATAATTTTTCTTTTAAATTTTTGCAAAGGTACTCCTAGAAATACTTTAAACACGCCTTCCATAATAGCATAAAAGCTGAGTATGAAAGAAAATATCAGATGAAGCATCCACAAAGCCGTGGTACCAAATAGTATTGAAAGTTGACAACCACCACATCTTTGAAATGTACATCACGCAGGATTAACTAGAGAAAGAACAATAAAATCTAACAGTAAACTGCATGAGTTGGCCAGCAATAGCAAGTGAAGCAAGCTGGTATCGTGATTTATCCACAAAACTGTGAAACCTCACAGAAAGTTGTGGTAAACCTCAATGTCAAGTTTAGGGGAAAAAATAAAGAGACATACATATTTTCACATTTACTTTCAAGAAAGTATATGTAAACAGACCGAACCCAAGGGCAGAATAACTTCTTAAGCTTAGCATAGTGTAAACTTAGGGAAATGATATCGTTGCAAACTAAAAGTACCCAATATATTTTCTCTCTTATCTTCTTCTAAATATTTGATCATATTACAAAAATTCTTCACGGAAATAAATCAAAACAATTTTCAAATTCCACACTAGTAACTCCACAAAATCTTTTGCAAAGCTTCTCGACAAGAGCTTCCATTTGCTTGTCCTAAAAATACAAACATTTCAATCAATTCTCTACAGAAGAGCCCAAAGAAGCAAGTCAAATTCATGGAACCTTCTTAATTGAAGCAACTAAAAATTGCATGATGTTGCAGAATGATTATTCCTTCGAGTTCTGGCTAGATAACATTCCAAGAATATCTGGAAGTAGGTTATAAATTGGATTGCTCCCTATAAACATTAAGTTCAAAGAGGAAAAAAATAGTATTATTTGATGTGTGTGTACAGTCAAAAACATGCAACAACAGACGAAAGAAGCTCAACTGTAGAAAGACTAAAAAGAGATAAGATAGATTGACTTCATTATTACCAACTGATGAAAGAAAAGTTTTGTAGATATGCTACCTTTCTTTGACAACTCATGAAAGAAAAGGTTGGCAAGATTTAAAATTCTTTCATCTTCATCTTCCAGGCAGATGGACATTTCATTTATATTACCTTTCACCTAGAAATAATTCACACAAATCAAGATGCTAAAAATCTACCACAAGAAAGCTACATACGAGTGTATGATAGTCCTGCCAAACCTTCAACATGTCATTCAGTATTAGATGAGAAAGAGATAGAGATAGAGAGGTTGCTTACAACAGTCACTCGTCTTAGAACAACAATATTCCCAGTGTAATCCCATATACATACGTTACCCCTACTTAGAGATAGAGAGGTTGTTTCCCATAGACCCTCTACCTAAAGCATGACTAACTAAAGTGTGCATATACATTACAGGTAGTCAACAAAGTTGAGCATAGTTTTATAATATCTCACAACTCTAATTCAACATCAATTGAACATGAAAGGAGGAGGTACATAAAAGCAGAAGCTAAACTACTCAGTTGTTTGTCATTGATAATATGGTTTTGGGCTATAATAGTGTCTACAAGTTTGTCATTGATAATATGGCTTTTGGCTATAACAGTGTCTACAACGGTTGGATCTGCATAAATGATGAACCCAGAACCTCTGGGTCTACCTGTATGCCTATTTTTCGTAATCACCAAGACTATTATCTCTCGATACTGCTCAAAGTACTTAACAAATTGTTCTACTAAAATCCAATTTTCATTAACACTCTCATCAGTAAATCAAAAACCCACTACAAAAAAAAAAGTAATAATACATTAAAACAATGAAGAAAAAGAGCAAAGTAACAACTTTGTTTAAACAAAATGAAAGATCAAGAATGTTATTACCTGACAACCAAAACTATGGCTTTTGTGTTCTTATCTCAATTCTCAACAACAACAAACCGTACAACTTCCGATGAACTCAGTATGAGTACGGCAAGTGCAGCAGGGCCTGATGGATATTCTGGTATGTTTTTTCATAGTTACTAGGATATTATTCAAAACGATATTAAGAACTATGTTCAGGATTTCTTTAGGGGAAAGAACTTGTCTAAGTTTTATTTACATACTTGCCTGATTCTTATTCCTAAAATAGATTCTCCATCTAATTTTTCTGAACTTAGACCTATTAGTTTGAGTAATTTCACTTGTAAAATTATTTCCAAAATTCTTGCTAATAGGCTTAATCCCCTGTTGGGTAGGATAATCTCTGATAATCAAAGTGGTTTTGTTAAAGGTAGATTAATTACTGATAATATTTTACTTACTCAAGAGATTGCTCAGAGTATTAAGCAATACAATAAAGGTGGAAATCTAATAATGAAGCTTGATATGGCCAAGGCATATGATAAAATGTCATGGAATTTTTTAATGAGTGTTATGAAGAGGTTCAGTTTTTCTGGTATTTGGGTGGATATGATTTGGAGGATTATTGCCAATGTAGGTATTCCATTCTCATTAATGGAACTAGGGTGGGGTTTTTTAGCTCCTCCCATGGCCTTAAACAAGGTGATCCCCTCTCTCCTTCTCTCTTCATTGTTGGCTCTGAGCTTTTATCTACAATGTTGAACAATCTAAACTCCGACGAGAATTTTACTCCTTTCAGCATGAATCACAATGGCCGTATCATTAATCATCTAGCTTACGCTGATGATATAGTGATTTTTAGCGGGGGTAACAACAAGACGATCAAACTTATTAAGCATCAAATCAGGAGGTATGAAAAAGCCTCTGGTTAAAAAGTGAATAATGACGAGCTTTTTCGTAACCGCTCCAAATACTTCTCCTCATAGGATTAACAGAATGAGAAGAATGACTGGTTATATGGATAAAAAATTTCCTTTCAATTATTTGGGTTTTCCAATATATAGTGCAAAGAAAAATCTCAGCTATTTTGATAGTATACTTGCAAAAATTGTTAATAGGCTAAATGGATGGCAAAGTAGCAAGCTTTCTGATGGTGAAAAAATTACACTTATTAAGCATGTCCTGCAATCCATACCTATTTATACTCTCTCTGCCCTCAACCCGCCTAAGGGTACCATCTTCCTTATCAAGATGCATTTTGCTAATTTTCTTTGGGGAACTAGTGATGGTAGAAATAAGTATCATTGGAGTAAGTGGTAAAATCTATGTTTCCCGAAAGATAAAGGGGGCATTGGAATAAGAAGGATGCATGATATCTCCAATTCATTGATACTTAAAAGATGGTGGAGGTTCAGGACCCAACCATCTCTTTGGGCTGATTTTTTAATGAAGAAATATTGCAAGAGATCACCTCCAGTGAGCAAAGTTCCTTGGTCAGCTGACTCACACAATTGGAAAAGCCTGATGAAGATCATAGCGCAAGCAGAACCTCACATTATATGGAAAGTTCAAGAAGGAAATTCCAGCTTTTGGTGGGACAACTGGACAGGTTTAGGTGCCTTCGTGAAGCTGTGCCAGGGCCCAGGTAAGTCTCCTAAAATTCTTATCAACTCTTTTATTGAGAATGGTACCTGGAACTTTGAAAAGTTAAGTACGGTTATTCCTAATTACATTGTGAACCTGATTTCTAATGTTGTAATTGGTAATTACAATTAACTTGACTACCCCATACGGAATTCCTTCAGAATGGTATATTCACTAATAATTCTGCCTGGCAGATTGTTAGGAAACAAAGACCCAAAAATGATTTCCTGAATAATCTTTGGCATAATAGAGTTCCTTTTAAAATCTCTTTTCTGGCGTGGAGGATGATTAAAAGGAGATTACCTTTTAATGATGTCATCATTAAATTCAATATTAACTCACAAAGTGATTGCTTTTGTTGTAGGATTGTATAAAATGATACTATGCATCATATTTTTGGCAAGGTGACGCAGCAATGCACATAAGGAATAGCAAGGGAAATCCCTTTGGAATTCAACATGTAAATCAACCAATTGTCGACATCTTTAACACTTGGTGGAGTGTAAGACCAGAGAATGATATCCATAAAATTTTATTGAAGATCACTCCTAGTATCATTTGTTGGGAAATTTGGAAACAATGGTGTTCTTGTAAATATGGAGGCCAAAGACACTTCTGCTACAGTAAGATAATTTACCAAGCTTTTGGTCTTATCAAATCTGTAATGATGAAATATTTTAAAGACTTGCAAGACATCAATCACTGGCCAACTCTATGTCTCACAATAAAGAAGCTTAGGCCATTTCAAAAGTTACGTCAGGTTAGTTAGAGCTTCCCACAAGCTGACTGTATTAAAAATCAATACCGGTAGTTACTTACATGAAAGTGGTAAGGCTGGTATTGGTGGAATTGTATGGAATAGTCGAGGCAATATGGTTATGGCATTTTCCATTTCGTTCCGTTGTAGTCGCAGTAATATGGCAGAGGCGTTGTGAATATCAAGGATACACTAATTTCACTCTCGAACTAGACTCCACAACTATAACCAACAAGCTGAACAACAATCTTGTCACTAATATGAAGCTGAAAAAAGTTGTGGACAACATCAAAAGTATCAAGAATAGAATAGGGATTCAAGTAACTCACTGTTTTCGGGAGGGGAATCAAGTTACTGACTGGTTAGCCAAATTGGCTTCCACCTCTACACAGATTCTTATCACTCAGTCCCTTTGTCATCTTCCTAGACAAGCTAGAGGCTGCATCCAATTAGATCAATGGATGATGCCTAGTCTTAGATGTAAATATGACAAATCCAACTTCTTTGTTAGCTAGCATAGATTTATGTATGTACCAGAAGGCAATATAATTGTTTATACCTTCTAGTGAGGTAATATTACTTATGATTGATATCACTAATGGTTGTGTGTTGTATCGAGGTCAGGCCTAGCCCCCCTCTGCCCCTTTTTACTAATGGGTAATTGATTTAAAAAGATGAAGAAGAAGAACAAAGTAACAAAATCAAAGATTAACGATGTTTTTTTATTGACGAATAATGAATTTTCGATTGATTAAGAAATGGGTTTTCTAGAAAATCACAATATTGTATCTTCTGCCTATATATATATTAGTCTTGTTTATTAGACTACTCTAATGATTAATTTCTTGTAGACTAAGATGTGTATCTGCCCTCGATCTGTTAAATTGAATTGCAGACTGCTCTGCTTCTTTAATCTTGTCTGTCAAATTTCATCCAAGTTTCTGTTAATATAATTGGGTAACAAAGTTTTATATATATATATATACATATAAACATATATGAGTATAAAGCTTGTGGCGTTTGAATTAAAGCAATAATTTTGTTAGTATGATAAAAAATTACCCTGGCATAAGAAGTTATGGACCTTTCAATCTTGTATTGTTAATATCAAGTATCATGATGCTAAATATGACTAGTTTTTCCGTTGGAAAAGAGAAAGTGTTGTAATGTGCCACGCTTCTATTAATAAATTCAATAACTAGAATTGTTTTGCCATAAGAGAAAAGATAAATTTTTGACAGTATTAACCTATCTTAAAATACATTTTAATTAATAGAAAGAGATCACATCTATTTGGACTCCGTTGGTGGCAACTTGTAACGACACATGGGACAATTTGGGTTTTTAAGAAGCCAAGTTTTGATGCAGCCATAATGGAAACTGTGGCTGCAAGGCAAGCTGTATAGTTCTGATCCAGGTGAGTAACTCTCCTTGCATATCATACACTCGTCTGTCCATTCATTTTCTAGAAGCTGAACTCTTTGCAAAGACTGCATTATTGATCTTACTGCAGGCAGCGACATAAATTCTCTCCTAGCTTGCTCAGTTAAAGTCTGTACTAGTTCCCTTTCATAATTCTCATCATAATTCATGCACCAACAATTTATTGTGTTCCTCACAGCATCTTTAATTTCCCCTTCACGGGCTTCAATCCATCGTAATTTTTCATACAAAGATTGTTTGTGTGATTGTCCCAATCCCTTGATTACTTTATAAGTAACTCTCCAAACTATTTCTCCAATCTCATCATATTGGTTTTTAACAATTCTGGATTTGGTAAGTTCAAATTCTTGAGGAGATACATAAAGTTTCTCAACAATTATCAGGCTAACATAAGCTGTATCATCATCTTGCAAAGGAGGTGCAAGGTTCTGTGTTGTACGAGCATACTCCAAATTTTGTTTGATTAAATCATGTTTGCACTCCAAGATTTTCTCAAGACCTATGATAATGAGTTGTACTTCCCATACCACTTAGTATGCAAGGAGTACTCTTCGATAATGTTATCAACACAAGTGTAAGCAAACTTTACAAGTAGATCAATCTCCAACTTAAAATTGATGCCTGAAATATTGACTGCACAAGGAAGAGTACTTCTAGCATTACGAAATTGGGGGAACACATGAATTTGACTAGCAGATGTGGATGACTCCATTATTTGATGAAACTAATCGAAGCGTAAATGTTGAAGTTTGCAACTGGACTCATAAGTATATATAGAACAAAAAAAAAGTGTTTTCCCTTTTTGTGTAGGATTAGGACTTGCACTTGGATTCCTAGCTGTTACCAAAATACGCGTGAAATAGCTTACCATATATATATGGTATCTTGATTACTACGCATATCCATTTAAATACATTATATGATTATATTTCTAACCAATTAGATTAATTATACTAGTCAAGTATACGTGTTTTGCACGCGTGCCTCGTGTTAATCAATAAAACTATACATCAATGAAAATTTTAATGAATTAAAAATTTTTTTGCTCATCAAAGAAAAAGATGTAGAGGAAAATTAAGCCACAATTAATAGAGCCTTTATTGTACATATACATCATATTAAATTAAAATAAAAATATTATTAGTTCTCGACGATCCAATTCAGGGTATAAAATATAACAAAAAGGGAGTAAAAAAGTCATCAAATTAAGAAAACACAAGTAAAAAAACACTTTGTAAGAATACATTATTATCTTTCAATTTTGTCCTACATCACTCCTCTACCTTGCTATAGCTAATGATCGTACATGGATAAACTTATTACTTTCTTCATTTACTCAAAACAAATATTGTATATATCTTTAATAAAAGAACGTACATAATTAGATGTAAATATTTAATGATACATTCCCGGCGATATCATGATGCAT
>NW_025884978.1:9922-11242 GCF_002878395.1 Capsicum annuum
ATCCAATTCAGGGTATAAAATATAACAAAAAGGGAGCAAAGAAGTCGTCAAATTAAGAAAACACAAGTAAAAAAACACTTTGTAAGAAAACATTATTATCTTTCAATTTTGTCCTACATCACTCCTCTACCTTGCTATAGCTAATGATCGTACATGGATAAACTTATTACTTTCTTCATTTACTCAAAACAAATATTGTATATATCTTTAATAAAAGAACGTACATAATTAGATGTAAATATTTAATGATACATTCCCGGCGATATCATGATGCATAGTAAAAGCTTTAACCTCAATTTCTTTGTGACTAATCAATTGGCCCACATATGATCGATCAAAAAAATTATTGTGAGTATTTCCGCATAAATAATAAATGTAGATAGATCATCTAACTTTCGAAAATAATAAATCATATGTTAATTAAATTGGTAGAAGTTATACCTCAATTATCTGTGTTCTTTTGGAACTTAGAATCATTTTTAATCGAAATTTTTAACGTTACTACATTCTTTCCAGCGAGGTCACAATATTTCAAACATAAATTATGATAAAATCTAAAAATTAAGGATAGAATATCAAAATATGATCCACAACCAGAAATTAGATCTATGGTGATGGTTGTAATACCGTTGTAATAGACAAAAAAACCGTTGCCATAGAGCTATCGCAACGGTTCTGCAAGCATCCCATAGATGAGCGTTGCGATCGGTCTATTGCAACAGTTTCTGCAACGGTTGTCTAAACCGTCGCCATAGGTAGAGCTATAGGGACGGTTTCTGGAAACCATTGCCATAGATAGACATATTGTGATGGTTATTTTTTGAACGACTATTTTCATCTATTGCGACGGTTTATAACCGTCGCAATAGATGATATTGCAATAGTTACTAACCATTGCAATAGTAGCTATTATGACGCTGTTGTTGTTCTGATACAAAGCTTTTTGACTACCTATTACAACTATTTTATTACTTATTGGAACTCCTATTTTCATCTATTGCTACGGTTACTAACCATTGCAATAGACTCTATTCCAATGACAATAAACTGTTACCATAGCATCTAGTGCGACTCTTTTTTTATTCTGTTTCAACGCTTTATAAATTATAACACAATATATACACATCAAAAAACAAAATCATTCATTAATAATCTCATAATTCAAACTATGCAACAAGCTAGTAATTTAAACCCAAAAGCAAAATGTAATCAAGTCCAAAATGATTAGTTAAGTTTTTACACTGTAGCAAGTTCAAGTCACGATAAGTTTCAAAATATTCAACACAAAACTATTGATATTAGAGCATTTATCCACAACCC
>NW_025884979.1:0-2221 GCF_002878395.1 Capsicum annuum
TACCTTCAAATATACCTTCATCTACATTTTCATCAGGGGTTTGTTGGTTTGAGAGCACATGACCTTGATGCATAAAGTTTAAAATTAATGAAGTTGTTGTAAGAGTATGAATTACAATTTTTCAAATGACATACCTGGCATATCATCATATTGCATATTTAAATGTTTTGAATAACTATTCTCATCTACCAACAGTCCTTTATCCTTAGGTTGATTTGTAGTTGTAGATGAACTGCTCTCAAAATCTGTCATACACATATTAATGTTAGCCATTCTTTGTAAAGAATATATATTTTCAAACTTGAAATTGTATTAAACAGTCTTACAAAAGAGTGATATCACAAAGCTACTAAAGGGGAAATGTAAAATATATGGAAAAGAACAAAGAACAACGATTCATGCCATTGTTATCTGACCAGTATTTTCCTCGTTTATGATTTTTTCGTAAGCATATTCTATTTCTTCTTGCAAGTTTCTTTTGATCTTCCATGACAAAAGTGAATGTAACTGTAATTTGTCTGAAAAATATATTTAGTATTAAGAAAACAAAAGCAGTTGACTATAGGCAGTTTTTTTTTTTTGCAGATTGTTTATTTTTTTTTATTTTTTTTTGTATGATGGAGCTAAAACTCAGGTGAGGACGGCGGGAGGAGACAGAGCATTTCACTGTCTTGACAGGATTGCATCAGGGATCTACTCTTAGTCCCTTTTTGTTTGCTTTGGTGATGGATGTGTTGATGCGGCGTATTCAAGGAGAGGTGCTTTGGTGTATGCTTTTTGCAGATGATGTAGTTTTGATTGATGAGACGCGGGGGGGTTTGAATGATAAATTAGAGGTGTGGAGATAAACTCTTGAGTCTAAAGGGTTCAGGTTGAGTAGGAGCAAGACAGAGTATTTGGAATGCAAGTTTAATGACGTGAGGCTGGAGAATGAGGTGGTAGTGAAGTTGGAATCACAGGTGGTATGTAAGAGGGATAGTTTCAAGTTCCGGTCCGTGATTTAGGGTAACAGTGAGATTGACGAGGAGGTCTCGCACCTTATTGGGGCGGGATGGATAAAGTGGAAGCTCGCTTCGGGGGTGCTGTGTGATAAGAAGGTGCCGCCCAAGCTTAAAGGCAAATTCTACAGGGTGGCAGTCCGGTCGGCCATGTTGTATGAAGCGGAGTATTGGCTAGTTAAGAACTCCCACATTCAAAAAATAAAGGTGGCGGAAATGCGGATGTTGCGTTGGATGTGTGGGTTGACTAGGGGGGGATAGAGTTCGGAATGAGACTATTAGGGAGAAGGTTGGTGTGACTCCAGTGGAGAATAAGATGCAGGAAGTCCGATTGAGATGGTTCGGACACGTGATGAGGAGGGGCATGGATGCCCCGGTTCGTAGGTGTGAGAGGCTAGCTTTGAATGGTTTTAGGCGGGGTAGGGATAGGCCGAAGAAGTACTGGGGAGAGGTGATTAGGCGGGACATGGAACAGTTACAACTCACTGAGGACATGACCTTAGATAGGAAGATCTGGAAGACGCGAATTAGGGCAGAAGGCTAGGGTCAGTTTGGGTCGCTAGTGTAGGGAATTATTTGGTGACGGTATTATTCTTGTCATGATACCTTGTTTCATGCTTTATTACAAGTCTGTTTACTTTTCTTTGTTTACTATTATTTGTGGGTGTCGTATTTATGTTATGACATCTTGTTCCATGCTTTACTATGAATTTGTTTAGTATTCCGTGTCTCGAGCCGGGGGTCTATCGGAAACAGCCTTTCTACTTCTTTAGAGATAGAGGTATGGACTGCGTACATCTTACCCTCTCCAGACCTCACATGTGGGAATACACTGGGTTTGTTGTTGTTGTTGTTGTTTTATTTTTTAACTGATATTTAATTTGTCAGCAGTTGAGTATTATGGCGTTCTGGAACATGCAATGTGTCGATTTTTCAATGGACTTTCATTGAACAATGATGGATTGGTCCCAAATCTAACATTCCAAATGCTGCAAAGTCAATTAAGATGGAAGTTGGCTGGTCTGTACTTACAACTTCCGGACAGCCCTTTGTAATTGACCCAGATTGTAATGGGCTTCATCGATATCAAATGGTTTTTCTAATGTATATTTCTGCTGATGAAGGAGAGACTGGTGAGTTCTTAAACTTCCAGTCTGTGTCTTCCGTCTTAGTTGCCTGTATAGACAACAAACGTGCAATAATACTCCAGTAAAGAGCTTCCT
>NW_025884980.1:0-5839 GCF_002878395.1 Capsicum annuum
CCAATCGCCTTGAATTTGATGGACGAGCAAATCCGAATCTCCCAACACCAATAATTCTTGGACTCCCATATCAGCAGTTAACCTCAAACCAAGAATACAGGCTTCATACTCTGCCATATTATTAGTACAGTAGAATCGAAGTTGTGCTGTTACTGGGAAATATTATCCCGATTCAGAGATAAGAACCGCACCTATTCTGACTCCTTTCATATTAACATCTCTATCGAAGAATAATATCCAACTTGGATCAACATCTATAACGACTTTATCGACACACGACACTTCTTCGTTAGGAAAATATGTCTTTAATGGCTCTACCCTTCATCGATGGGATTCTCAGCAAGATGATCCACCAAGGCTTGGGATTTCATGGCGGTTCGAGTCACATATACAATGTCGAACTTGGTAAGCAATATTTTTCACTTTGCCAATCGACCCATTGGCATAGGCTTCTCAAAGATATACTTCAAAGGATCCATGTGGGAGATGAGATAAGTAGTATAGGATGAGAGATAATGCTTCAACTTCTATGCTACCCAATTTAGGGCACAACACGTCCTCTCAAGAAGAGTATACCTGGCCTCATATGCGGTGAACTTCTTACTAAGATAATAAATAGCCTGCTCCTTTTTGCCTGACTATCATGTTGACCGAGGACACAACCGAAAGAATTTTCCATGATTGATAAATATAAGATCAAAGGCCTACCAGGCTCCGGGGGTACCAGCATGGGCGGATTTGACAAATATCTTTTGATTCGATCGAACGCTTCCTGACATTCTTCAGTCCATTTTACCGCAGCACTCTTTTTCAGCAACCTGAATATGGGCTCACAAGTGGTTGTGAGTTGAGCAATAAACTTGATAATGTAGTTTAGTCTACCAAGCAAACTCATTACCTCCGTCCTATTCTAGGGCGGGGGCAAATCTTGAATGGCTTTGATTTTTGAGGGATCCAATTCAATCCCCCAACGGCTAACTACAAACCCCAACAGCTTTTCAGATGGAACTCCAAATACATATTTTGCCGGGTTGAGCTTGAGATTATACCTGCGAAGTTTTTCACAGAACTTTCTTAAATCTTTAACATGGTCGGCCTAACTTTTTGACTTAATAATCACATCATCCACGTAGACCTCAATCTCCTTATGCATCATGTCATGAAACATAGTAGTCATGGCTCTCATGTATGTTGCTCCAGCATTCTTCAAACCGAATGGCTTCACTCGATAACAATAAGTCCCCCATGGTGTGATAAAAGACGTCTTCTCTGCGTCTTCATCATCCATAATAATCTGGTGATATCTGACATAGCAATCCACAAAAGAGGCAACCGCGTGTTTAGCACAATTGTCTAACAAAATGTGGATGTTGGGTAGTGGAAAATCATCTTTCAGACTTGCTCTGTTCAAATAATGGTAATCAACACACACTCGAATTTTGCCATCTTTCTTTGGTACGGGAACAACATTGGATAACCACATGGGATAACGAGCTACTCGAATTACTTTGGCTTCAAGTTGTTTCATGATTTCCTCTTTAATTTTAATACTTACATCCGTTTTAAACTTTCTCAACTTCTGTTTGACAAGAGGGAACGCGGGATCAGTTGGCAATTTGTGAGCCACTAATTCAGTGCTTAAACCAGGCATATCATCATAAGACCATGCAAAAACATTCTTATAATCAATTAATGCTTGAATCAGTCCATGTTTTAATTGTGGCAAAGCATGTACACTGATTTTAGTTTCCCTAACATCTTCTTGATCCCCTAGATTTATTGGCTCAATCTCATTCAAATTAGGATTCAGTTTGTCTTCAAACTGTTCCAACTCTTTGCTTATTTCTTCTAGTGCTTCTTCTTCATCATATTTCCCATCTTGCTTATTACATCTTGATTAGTTTGGATTTTAAGGTCAGGCTGAAAATTTCGCATGCATGTCATGTCATTAGAATCAGCATAAAGAGAACTGTATATATATAAAAAAAAATATATTAGACATGAATCAAAAAGGATATTGCATTTTATTAAATAAAAAAAAATAGAAAGGTTTAAACATAGATGTCATCATAACATAAACAAACTAAAATCCAAATTACAACCTTGAAATAACTCGGATAAACAGAAAGAAAAACAAAATAAACTACCAAAACTCCCTCTTGGCAGGAAGAGGAGTGACTTCCCAATTATTGAGCCGGACGGCTGGGCCTATGAATCGCACGTCTGCTATACTGGTACCTTCTCCTGCTTCGACCATATCAATATCAATAAAAAGGTTCTGACAGTCATCAACCAATTCAACTTCAAATTCCACATGCTTCGTGAGACCGCTCTTAACAAATGATTCACTGAGTAGTGGCATTGGGCAAGGGAGTGACCATGTTTCCTTTTTCCTTCCTTTGGCTTTCTTCAGATCTTCAGCCGTAGGCTCAAATCCCAGACCAAACGTGCCCACATTATCACTCGGACATATGAGACAAACTATACCATACAAAGACGCTCCCAAACCCTTTCCTGGCTCAAATTCGTATTTCCAAAGTTCACTCAACATCATGATAGAAGCAGAAGACAATTGTGGTCCCGGTATAACCTGTCATTCAAGGATACAATTCACTAGCACTGTATCAAAGATTTGATAGACGAATGTCTCCTCTATATTATTTGCTTCAATAAGAGACAAGGAAGAATCTTCGCAGGCGGGCAAATCTCCTTCACCGTGAATAACCACTTCTTGCCTGTCATGCTCAAACTTAATCATTTGGTGCAGTGTAGATGTAACCGCCTTCGCCTTGTAGATCCATGGCCTTCCCAAAAACAGATTGTAAGAGGAGTCTATATTCAATACTTGAAACTCTATGGCGAACTCAACAGGCCCTATGGTCAACATTAGTTCTATTTCGCCAATGGAATTTGATTTTGCACCATCGAAAGCCCTGACACATACATTGTTGGGCCTGATCCTGTCAGCACTAATATTCAACTTTTGCAAAGTAGAAATAGGGCAAATATTTGCACCTGAACCTCCATCAATCATAACATGAGTGACGTAGAAATCTTCATACTTCACTGTAATGTAAAGGCCCCGGTTATGCCCTGTACCTTCAACAGGCAATTCATCATCAGAAAAGCTGATCCGATTGGCCTCAAAATTTTTTTCGACCATTTTCTCAAGCTGGTTTATTGTAATCTCCCTAGGAACATATGCTTCATTTAATACCTTCAGTAAAACATCACGGTGCTCCTTGGAGTGCAACAACAAAGATAAGAGGGAAACTTAAGCAGGGGTTTTCTTCAACTAGTCTATTATTGAATACTCTAGCAATTTCATCTTTTTCAAAAATTCTTTGGCTTCTTCTTCGGTGATAGGCTTTTTGATAGATGACGGTCCACTCACCATTGGCTTGGTCTTTCTTAAGCTTTCAGGCACGAAGCATCTTCCTGACCTAGTCAAACCCCTTACCTCATCTATATTTTCCACTACTTTTTTCCTGTGATAGGTTATCACAGTCCGCTCATAATTCCAGGGAACCCTTTTCGTATCAACTATTGGAGGTTGGGTCACCGATTTGAGGACAATAGGCGCTGTCGGTGCTTCTTTCACCGTCAAGATGGGCTGACTTAGAGCTCCCACCACTGTCAACTTAGGTTTATCCTGACTTAAATCAACATACCTTCTGGCGCCTTATACTATGATCAGGGGTTTCTTTATGCTTTCTTGGGCTTTATCTTCTCTCATTCCTTCCCGGTTCAATGACATTGCTTTTAAAGACTCTGCTACATTCACCGATTTCTCCTCAATGGTCTGTATCTTGACAATAGGCTTATAACACCTTGAATACTCTTTCCCATCATATATCAATTCTAACATATTGGCTTCAGCATGGGTTGGTAGCGGATTTTGGTTAATGTTTGGACCCTCTGGGGCCTGGACCAGCATCTGATTGGTGTTAATTAAATCTTGGACAACTCTCTTTAAATGCCAGCATTTCTCGATATCATGGCTTGGTATATCAAAATAGTACGCACACCTTAAAGAATAATCGAGATTCCTCGATGATGGATTTGAAAGCCTTCCTTGAATTGGGCTTAAGACCTTCAACTTTCTCAACCTATCAAACAAGCTAGCATATGACTCCCCAAGAGGTGTGAATTGATTTTTGACCGCTTTCTCTTTCTTATAGTAGGGCCTAGGTTGAAAACTGGGTCTGTAGGGGTTTTGGTAATTTGGTGGAGCGAATGGGTGATTTTGTGGAACTTGCGCGCGCCACTGCGGGTAAGAAGGTTTGGGCATATGGTTGCGCGCTATATACTGGGTACGGAGGTGGTGGAATGGAATATAAAGGGTATTGTGGAGGGTAGTAATGATGGGTAGGAATATATGGATCTTGGGCGTAGGCTTGGGCTTGGGATTGGGGATAGGGGTGAGGTGGTCTTTTGGTGTAATAATGGGTTCCAGCTACGATAGTCGCCACGTCCTCTTTCTTTTTTTTACCTCCGAATGCCCCAGATCCACCTTGAATCGCTTGTGTGGTGGCTTTTAATGCGGCAAAACTCACTATTCGGTTAGTTTTGATTTCATCCTCTATCATCCCCCCCATTTTGAGGACTTCAATAAAAGACTTTTCCATTGCCGAAAGTAAATGTTGAAAATAGGTCTCATCCTGGGCCTGAATGAAAACCTCTACCAACTTACTTTCTTTCATTAGAGGCTTTACCCTGGCGGCCTGCTCACGCCACCTTATCGCGTATTCCCTAAAACCTTCAGTTCCTTTTTTTTTCATGTTGATCAAGGATTTTTCATCCGAAATCAGGTCGATGTTATACTGAAAATTTTGAACAAACTTAGAAGCTAAGTCATCCCAGCTGTTCTATTTATCGATATCTCAATCGATAAACCATTCTGAAGCCAGATCAGAAAGATTCTCGCCAAAGAAGGCCATGAGCAGCTCTTCCTTTCCTCCTGCAGCCCTCAACTGGTTGCAATAACGTCTCAAGTGTGCCACGGGATCACCGTGTCCTGCATACTTCTCAAACTTGGGCATTTTAAAATTGAGGGGAAGGTTGATCTGGGAACATGCAAAGATCTTTGTAGGAAACACTCCTATAATCTCCTATTCCCTGTAAATTCCTCATAGCCTGTTCTAAACTTTTCAACTTCTGGGCTACGATTTCCTATTCCTCTATTGTGACAGGTTTCTCCGTATTAAATGGAAATGCAGGCGACTGAGTGTACCCATACGGTTCATTCATTCTCAAAGTAGGCTCTGGGGCACAATACTGACTATCTAGAACCTTCAATACTGGCTTATTGATAGACCTAGGAAGTCCCATCATGGGATGCACAACATATATAGGAGTTTCATGCGGTGGCAGATCCACGAATACCGGTGTGATCGGTGGCGCTGGCTGAGCAGCGGGTCTTGATTGATGAGCTGCCAAGGGCACACCAGAACTGCCAGGCTAATAATATCGCGAAGTGAATCCTGGTGCGTGCTCAGGTGAATCAGTAAGAGCAGAGAATTGCGCCTGAGAGAGCGGTGGGCAATTAGAGATATTCCCAAGACCTTCAGGGAGCGAAGGAGGAGGCATACCGCTGACCCATTCCCGGTGTAAATCTATCAATTGTTGCCTGAGCCTTACTACCTCATCATTGTGTTCTGAACTTTCTTCCCTGTGATCCTGATCCGGGTCAATGAGTGAATTTTTAATCTCCCTGCTAGCCATGGCGAGCTTTGCTTTGGATCTAGTGAAGTATGGGTGACTAGACAGAGTGCTGCAAACCTACCACTGTTATCTGAAAGAACATGCTCATCAAAGATGACATCCGTTAGGATTAGGG
>NW_025884981.1:0-1188 GCF_002878395.1 Capsicum annuum
TCCAACGTGTGCTTTCTTATTTCCCCTGCTTATAGAATTTGCTGCGTGTGAAGCACCAGAACTTTTCAAAGACGAACTTGCAGAAATGCTCCAAAAGGTGCCCTTGTTAGAGGTAAAGTATCTTCATCTTTCACTTATTTGTCCTCTCTTTCTTCTTTTGATTGTCCATGATGCCTCTTCAAGCTAATTACTCTTTAGAACAAGAGTTCTCCTTTGATGGTCAATTTCATGAGTACTTTTCTTTCCTCCAGTTGCTGTCCATAAAAATCCGAGGTACCTCACGTGATGTATTTGATATACGACCGACCTCTTGGACAATTTCTGCCCAAGAGTTTAAAAAAATTGAAGTTACAGCAAACGGATGTACCCCTCTTTGTCTCCTGGTTAGATGCAGTCAGGAAGATCCCTTGTTTCAACTTGCGAAGCTTGTCTCTTGTCGTGGACGTTATATCAGATAATCTTCTCATCACAGTTATGCATTCTCTTCCTCGTTTAGAGCTGGATCTTGAAGACAGACCTTTTATGGGGCCATCGGTACGGGACATGACCAACATTGGACTGCCGGCTCTGAAGTTCTGCGAATGTCTAATTATCCTCTCAATTGTTCAAAGTGAAAGGAATTATCCTTCATTTAAGAGAGTCAAAAATATAGGCACGTTCCATATTTCTGAACGTTGTAGAAGGTTGGAATCAGTGAAACTTGGTGGGTTTGCAAAGGTTACTGAAGCTGGATATTCGTCAATTCTGCACTCATGCCGGAATCTGAGGAAATTTGAAGTGTTGACTTCACCTCTATTATCAGAATCGGTGTTTGATAATATGATAGGAGTTGCAAGGTCCGTAATTGAATTAAGGTTGTCATCATGCAGTCTTCTAACTATGCTCTTCTCAATTCTGCCCAAATTTTATTGTCTTCTCTTCTCTTTATATTTGTTTTTTGTATTTTAATTCCATGTTGTACCTCTCTTGTTTCATAATATGTGTTAATATCTTTCATGTAAATCTCTCTACAGCCACTTGGAGGGATGGAAACTATTGTTTTCCTCTATATGTACAATTTTTACAAGGTATTCTTTTGTTTACTTCTATGTTTCGTTAAATTCTCTGTTTTACTCTTCCTAGTTCTAATAGTGTTTCTTTCTGTTGTATCTTATTCTTTTACTATTCCTTATCTTAGATTATTTTATT
>NW_025884982.1:0-1346 GCF_002878395.1 Capsicum annuum
CAGTAATAACCTGCTCGAAGAATCTTCTTTGACAAAACATGACCATTCATGTGTGACCCGCATACTCCAGCGTGTATTTCAACCATGATTGCCAAGGCTTTTTTTGTATCTACACACCTCAAAAGTCCCAGATCTGGGGTCCTCTTATACAAGATTCCCCCACTTAAGAAAAATCCACTAGCCAAACGCCTAATAGTCCTCTTTTGATCGTTGGCGGCATATGCTGGGTATTCCCCTGACTGAATGTACCGCTTGATATCCAAGAACCAAGGTTCTCCATATAGCTCTTCTTCAACTACATTACAGTAAGCATGCTGATCACGACTCTGTATATGCACTGGATCGATATAAGATTTATCAGGATGTTGGAGCATTGAAGACAGAGTGGCTAAAGCATTAGTAATTTCATTATGAATCCTTGGAATATGCCTAAATTTTACTAACACAAACCGTTGACATAGCTCCTGCAAGCATTGTCGATACGGGATGAGCTTTAAATCTCGTATCTCCCAATCGCCTTGAATTTGATGGATGAGCAAATCCGAATCTCCCAACACCAATAATTCCTGGACTCCCATATCAACGGCTAACCTCAAACCAAGAATACAGGCTTCATACTCTGTCATATTGTTAGTATAGTAAAATCGAAGTTGTGCTATTATCGAGAAATGTTGTCCCTATTCAGAGATAAGAGCTGCACCTATTCCAACTCCTTTCATATTGACAGCTCCATCAAAAAATAACCTACAACCTGGATCAGCATCTATAACGACTTCATCGACACACGACACTTCTTCATCAGGAAAATATGTCTTTAATGGCTCGTACTCTTCATCGATGGGGTTCTCAGCAAGATAATCTACCAAGGCTTGGGCTTTCATGGCGATTCGAGTCAAATATACAATGTCCAACTCGATAAGCAATATTTGCCACTTTGCCAATCGACACGTTGACATAGACTTCTGAAAAATATACTTCAAAGGATCCATGCGGTAGATGAGATAAGTAGTATAGGATGAGAGATAATGCTTCAAATTCTGTGCTACCCAAGTTAGGGCACAACACGTCCTTTCAAGAAGAGTATACCTGGCCTCATATGCGGTGAAATTTTTGCTAAGATAATAAATAGCTTGCTCCTTTTTGCCTTTGACATCATATTAACCAGGACACAACCGAAAGAATTGTCCATGACTGATAAATATAAGATCAAAGGCCTACCAGGCTCCGGGGGTACCAGCACGGGCGGATTTGACAAATATCTTTTGATTCGATCAAACGTTTCCTAATATTCTTTAGTCCATTTTACCGCAACACTCTTTTTCAGCAACTTGAATATGGGCTCACAG
>NW_025884983.1:0-1637 GCF_002878395.1 Capsicum annuum
AGATCCATTGCATTACTAATGTCATAAATTTTGAGGTATTAGTAATACACACCTCAATACAAAATAGAGTATATAACTAACTTTTGCATTAGTTATAAATAAGATAAAAAGATATATATCAAACAAGGGACTACTAATACACATTAAATTAATGGGTGCATTAATTTTTACATAATACATTCCATGCTTTATCACAGATTTGATTATTATTCCTTGTCTTGAGACGGGAGTCTATCGGAAACAACATTTCTACTTCTCCGGAGGTAGTGATATGGACTACGTACATCTTACCCTTTCCAGACCCCACTATGTGGAAATACACTGAATTTATTGTTGTTGTTGTTATTAATTTTTTAATACACTCTATCAAACGGCTCCATGCTTCTCATTTTATTATAGCTTTAGATCCTCTTTAATTATGATAATTGCTCTCTGACTCCACCTTGCTTTTTTAAAATATAAATAAATAGCAATGAATTTAATTTTGTTCATTACTCTACTAATTGTACTAATGTTAGGTGAATTCATCAACTTAAAATTAGAGTACATTCGCTCATGCTACATGTTATAGCTATAGTTCAAAAAAGGAAGAGAATTATACGTTTGACATAATACATATATGTGTTTTCAACTTGACATCATCAGCAAATATTTATATATTTTAATTTTGAGTGTTGCACAAATAAATACTTAGACTATCATATAAAGTTAAAATAAATATATAAATATATGTGAGTCTTGTATCGCAATTTGTCATGCAAAACGTGTGCATCTCATACAATTTGTCAAGTAATTAAAGAGCTTGTGTCTAGGGGAGTGCATCGGTCGGTTTGGTTGGGTTTTACATATTATCATTCGATTTATCGGTTTTTGATTTTTAAATATACTAAACCAATAATCAAACCAATAAAATAATTTTTTTCGGTTTTTGATTTATCGTTTTTTAGTCCTTAACAATTCGCTTTTCGATTAAACTGATAAGAAAATACTCATAAAATAGAAATAGTAGTAACTAAAATGTAAAAAATAAATCTTAGTTGCAACAAAAATCCTACATGAAGTGTTTAAATTTACAAAAATCTTCAAGTTTGAACTAAATGTTGTTAAGAGAAATTAAGAGTTTGTATAATTGTAATAATAGGTTTGTTAATTTGTAGAAATAAAAGATAAATATATAATAAGTCATATATATATATTCTTATTAGGTTATCGGTTTACCCAATAACCCAATAAGAAAAAATCGAACCGAACCAATAACTCAATAATTTTTTTATAAAATCATTAACCTAATAACAATAAACCAATAATATTTTATTGGTTCGACTTATCCTGTTATCTACTCTGTTGAATTTTATAATCATTTACACACAAATGGCTGGGGGATAAAGTATATTGCATGCTGTCAATGTGGATATGACTTTTAGCATATAGTATATGATAAATCGATTGGCACACTTGTCTTTGAAATTCCTCATATTTTTTCTCTTTCTTAATTTTGTGGTTGAATTTTCAAAAATCCTTGGAGGTTTCTTCCTTTCCTTCGATAAACTTTTGTATTTAGTAGTAATATTATTTCATAAATTGAGATCACAAGACTATTCAATTTTGTCTTGGGCCCACATATGTGCCCATTTTTT
>NW_025884984.1:0-5084 GCF_002878395.1 Capsicum annuum
TATTAAGTGACAAAAGATGAAAATTTGTTTTCGAAAAGGATTCATTTTATTCAAAACTCAGAGTCGCCACTTGGCATAGTCCGGTGTGCCAAGTCACCTTTGGAAAATCCTTTTCAAAATGATTTTGACTCTGTAGAACTGATCCGCGAATAGAGATTCCGACTAAGGAATTCTGTTGATCGAGGGGAAGGTGTTAGGCACTCCTCCGTCCCGTAGTTTGACCACGGTCGCCTGGTGGAGTGTATCGGCTATTTTGGCATCACGAATGTATAAACCACATAAAACACATAAACAAGTAACAAACACGTCAAACCACAATCCAAAACTAAAATAATAATGTTCAGTCCAATTATACAGTCTAAAAATAACGACATACGGAAAGGTAAAACCTATTCTATTCTAAGCTAGTCCTAAACTAAACTCCAACCCGCTGCCTCGGGCCTTCGTCACGAACGTCCTCCGGGTACAAAATACTTCGGGGCATTCCCCGGATAAAAATAATACAAGTACTTCGGGGCATTCCTCGGCTAAATGATACAAGTGATCCCAAAGCACATATAGCCAAAAACCATTCAATCACACAAATCAAATATTCCATCAATCCACAGTCCTTAAATTCGCCTACCCGACCTATGTTGCCTATCAAGCTTTTGATTTTAAAATGATTCTATCAAATTCATGCTTAATCCGAATTAAATAAAACGACAATAGTCCAAAATTTAACTACATTCAACTTTTAACAACTTTTTATTCCCACCCCAAAATCCTTTTTCAACTACATGACTAAACCAATTCGATCATCAAATCCTTTTCAATATTCGAAACCCACATCAAACATATACGTCCAATAGAGATTCAACATTTCATGCACATGAGTAATTCATACTCGCAACCACAATTAATGCGACTAAAATATCCAAACCCAAATCGCAAAATCACAACAAAACCATATTCGAAATAATGAAAAGATAAAGTTAAGGAATGGACCTTCCAATATCGAATTTTTGATGACAATAAGAGTCGAAAGAAATCTGAATCCGAAAGCTCAAATAGAAAACCTCAACAACGATGAAACCCCAACTCGATATCGATAAATAGTAACCCAAAACTGCCTCAATAGATTTTACTTTCGTCGATAATAAAGAAAACCCAAACTTGAAATTTCAAATAGAACCTCGACAACGACGAATCCGACCCGAATAGCGGAACAACGACCTAAAACTAATCACAACATTCCGATTATGACCCAAATAGTATCCAAATTTTGAGAAAACAGTATGAAAACCAACGAGTCCCAAAACCTCCGAAGTCCAACAGAGAACTGAAACTAATTAAAATCGAGCTTCGATGAATGGACAACGAAAAAGACGACCAAAATAGTGGACGCCGACTAGATTTCGTCCAAATATCAAAGGAAAATAAGAAGGTTTTTGGCGATTTTGAGATGGTATCTATCAAACAACGAGAAGGAAAACCAATTGGCAAGCTTGAGGCTAATTACGACGATCTTGATATCGATTCCGGTGAAAGTTTCACTGGAAAAAGCTCGATAAGATCAAACTTCTCCCGATTTCACTATTTCTGGTCAAAAATCTCAAGCTCCTTCCATTTTCCTCGACCCCTTCCTCATTGATATCCGTGTGTACGTGTTTTCCGGTGGGAGAGAGTGTTTTTCGGTGACCTGAATGTGTGCACGCAAGATTTATGAGGATCTGAAAGAGGTGAGTGTGTGCGTGTGTATCGTGAATATGGTGGAGAAGAGAATGGTGCCTCTCGTCTTGTGAGGTGAGCCTCTTTTTGTTTTCTCTCCGTCCTTTGGATCTGGTTTTTCCTTTAAAAAAATGGAAAAGATGGAGTGTATATGCTCTTTTCTTTGTGTCCAAGAAATATGGGGGAGGGGTGGTTACGTGGGGTAGGGGTTAGGATGTGTTGTCAATTTTTAGTTGGGTGGGTTGTTAGAATATTAGGATAAGACAAAGTTTGTTATTTTTTGTATTTTGTGAGGGTATAATAACATGGATGAGGGTACACGGCAGGATAAGGTAAAATTGGGTAAATTAATCTTTCGAAGGGACAAAATTACGTGTCTACATCATGCCCCCTTTGAATGTAAACACGTAGTGTTTTCAGGCAAAGAAGTAAAAAACGAGATCGAATTTTGTCCCGATCATTATTCAATGAGAAGAGTAAAAGAAAGAAGGACAATCGACTCTTGTCGGACACCCTATCTACCCAAGTCATGAGGAAATCACAAGTATCTCAAAGGGTTGGAAGAGAAGTGGACTATACCGAGTTGGAGAGTCGTGTGAGGTTCCACCGAGGTTCCGGTCCGCGGCTCTGTCATTACATCAAAAATGAAAATTACAAGTTAAAACATAAATGAAATTACAAAATCCTATCTATACAACTTCTGTTGGCTCTTGACTCAAATTTTATCACCCTATTCATCAGGCGAGCTCCTGACTTGCCATTTCATCGCCCTGTTCTTTAGGTGAGCTCCTGACTTACAATTTCATCACCCTGTTCTTCAGGTGGTCTCCTGATATCAAAAATCCAAACTAAAACAAAATTATTCTAAACAAATATTATGATAAAGAAAGATTCCATATTTTCTGAACATAAAGTAAATTCCCATTTTCCAGGAGGGTCCTGAACATAAAGTAAATTCCCATTTTTCAGGAGGGTCCTGAATAGAAAGTAAAATCTCATTTTTCAGGAGGGTCCTGAACATAAAGTAAAATCCCATTTTTCAAGAGGGTCCTGAACAGAAGTAAAATCTCATTTTTCAGGAGGGTCCTGAACATAAAATAAAATTCCAATTTTCAGGAGGGTCCTGAACATAAAGTAAATTTCCATTTTCCAGGAGGGTCCTGATCAGAAGGTAAAGTCCCATTTTTCAGGAGCGTCTTGAACATAAAGTAAATTCCTATTTTTCAGGAGGGTCCTGAACAGAAAGTAAAATCCCATTTTTCAGGAGGGTCCTAAACTGAAAGTAAATTCTCATTTTCCAGGAGGGTCCTGAACAGACAGTAAAATCTCATTTTTCAGGAGGGTCCTGAACATAAAGTAAAATTCCATTTTTCAGGATGGTCCTGAACTGAAAGTAAATTTCCATTTTCCAAGAGGGTCCTGAAGATAAGTAAAATCCTATTTTTCAGGAGGGTCCTGGACATAAAGTAAATTCCCATTTTTTTCAGGAGGGTCCTAAACAAAAAGTAAAATCCCATTTTTCAGGAGTGTCCTGAACATAAAGAAAAATCCCATTTTCCAGGAGGGTCCTGAACATAAAGTACAATTCCATTTTTCAGGAGGGTCCTGAACATAAAGTAAAATCCATTTTCCAGGAGGGTCCTGAAGATAAGTAAAATTCCATTTTTCAGGAGGGTCCTGGACATAAAGTAAATTTCCATTTTTTCAGGAGATTCCTGAACAGAAAGTAAAATCCCATTTTCAGGAGGGTCCTGAACATAAAGTAAATTCCCATTTTTTCAGGAGGGTCCTGAACATAAAGTAAAATCTTTTTTTTCAGGAGGGTCCTGAACAGAAAGTAAAATCCCATTTTTCAGGAGGGTCCTGAACTGAAAGCGAAATCCCATTTTTTAGGAGGGTCCTGAACATAAAGTAAAATCCCACGGATGTGTATTTCCAACTGTAGTTGAATTAAGTGAAGTGAATTTTTCCCTATTTCAACAGAGAAAATTTGTCAGTTAAAAACTTAGTGGTGGCTTGCAGCTGTTGGCTTCTCAAGTATCTGTCCCAGCATTTGTTCCTTTCATCTTTCTTTCAAATCGCTGACACTTGCCCTATCTTGCCACATAATTGACCCGGATCCAAATTGAGGGAAATGAGTTCTGACTCAAACAATGGGTTTCCATTTTACCATGCCTCTGAGGTGCACCCTTTTCCCAAATCTGACACGAATCCAACAGCCTGTCGGTTGATAGACTTCCTTTGTTTCGTGTTGAATTACGATCATATTTCTTTCATGTGCTGGTCCTTGGCTTTTCCTCATGTAATTGGAAAGATTGGTAGTAAATTTTGAAATTCTTTCTCACTTGTTTTGACACATACTTGACTTAAAATATACAGAAATGATGGTGACTTTTATTTTGATAAATGACATAAAAAGATAAAAAGTGTGAATATGTAAATGAAAGAAAAGGGCAATGTCCCATATTCAAAAAGAAAACTTATCTGAATACGGCAACCAACTCCAATGAGTATAACATGTATTTTGGATTAAGCTGCCTGATCTTCCTATCCAAACTCCCCATTTGTTGTTGAGTTTGTGCCTTTGCCGCTGAGCTGCTTCTTCAAATCTATTGGACTCATACATCACATTCAATTGACGACATCTTAAAAGACTTTCGCCAACAAATCTCTTTCTTTTCACTTTTCACTTTTCTCTTGAACTCGTCATCACCTTACGGTGCCCGTGAGGGTTTTCACCAATAAGACTCTTTTATTTTTATTTATCTCCACTCACCACCGCCTTATGGTGCCTGCGAGGGTTTTCACTAATAAGACTCTCTCATTTTCATTTCTCTCAGCTCACCATCGCCTTATGATGCCCACGGGGTTTTCACCAATAAGACTCTCATTTTGTATTTCTTTCCTGATTTCTTATGCTGAGGGAGACATGTGGTACCTCATAATGTATCATCATATCCATTGCATGCTTAGCCTTAACATTATTAAAAATTGATCTGAAGGACTTTCTTTGGTTGTAACTTGGCTTTCGAATAAGGTTAGAAAAGGATGGCAAGGGGTTCAAACGACACTTAAAGTGGGGGTGGGACTTACAACTTTTGGAATCGACTCAAATAACACATTAACTCATGGCCCAATTTTTGTTGACTGGGTGAATCTTAAATCTTTATTTGGTTGGACCAAGCCTGAAATAGGGAAGCCTACGTATCTCACTCCCGAGAGAGGAGAATCAGGTCGCACGTAGTTCCAAAAGCTTGTTCTTTGTTTTGATTTGATTTTTTTTCGAACTCTTACTTTTATTCTTATTTTCTTGACATTTATCTTTGACTCTATTTTGATTCCAAAAGAGGGATATGAAAGAAAAAATAAAACAA
>NW_025884985.1:0-5495 GCF_002878395.1 Capsicum annuum
CTGCAGACTTTGTTATTTTGGATTGCGAGGTGGATTTTGAGGTGCCCATAATCTTGGGTCGACCTTTCCTCATAACAGGAAGTGTGCTTATTGATTTACGAGCAAATGAACTTTTATTTAGAATGAATGATAAAGTGGTACGTTTTGATGTATGCAAATCAATGAAGCAGCCCAAAGATATGAATGTGTTCTTTATAGCTGATATTTATTATGAGGATGAGAAGGAATTATCTTTAGAGAAGCAGCTTACTGTTGAGCCATTGGCTGCTGTGCTTTTGAACTTTAAGCATGAAGATGTTGAAGAGTACGAAGAAATTATCTGTGCTTTGACAGGAATGGGGTCGTATTCATATGCCCCCAAGAAGCTGGACCTTGACCTTAAGAATTGACCTTCACCACCGGTGAAGCCATCTATTGAAGAGCCACCGGTGCTAGAATTGAAAGAGCTACCCAGTCATCTAAGGTATGCGTTCTTGGGTAGTGGAAATACACAGTCAATTATTGTTGCTACTGATTTAGGCGAATAACAAGTAGAGGCTCTCATCTCTGTTCTGAAAAGGTACAAGAGAGCTATTGGTTGGACTATTGCTGATATAATTGGTATCCCTCCTGGCATATGTATGCACAATATTCAGCTAGAGGAAGATTGCGTACCCATTATTGAGCATCAGCGTCGGCTGAATCCACCTATACAAGAGGTGGTGAAGAAAGAAATCATAAAGTCGTTAGATGCAGGGGTGGTGTATCCAATCTCAGACAGTAAATGGGTGAGTCCTGTACAATGTGTGCCCAAAAAAGGGGGCATGACAGTAGTAGCAAACGAGAAGAATGAGCTAATTCCACTCAGGCCTGTCACAGGGTGGACGGTGTGTATGGATTACCGGAAGCTAAACTCGTGGATGTTAAAGGACCACTTACCAATGCCATTCATGGATCAAATGCTAGATTGATTGGCAGGGAAGGGATGGTTCTATTTTTTGTATGGTTATTTCAGATATAATCAGATTTGCATTGCCCCTGAAGATCAGGAGAAGACCACTTTTACATGCCCATATGGTACTTTTGCATTCAAACGAATGACATTTGGGCTATGTAATGCACCTGCCACTTTTCAGTGATGTATGATGTCCATTTTCTCTGATATGGTTAAAGACACCTTGGAGGTGTTTATGGATGTCTTTTCGATTGTAGGTGAGTCATTTGAGTCATGCTTGGCAAATCTGAGTATGGCTTTGCAGCGATGTATGGAATTCAATCTGGTGCTAAATTGGGAGAAGTACCATTTTATGGTTAAGGAAGGCATTGTTCTCAGGCATAAGGTCTCTGAAAAGGGAATTGAAGTTTATTGAGCCAAGATTGAAATTATCGAACGACTACTACCTCCGATTTCTATGAAGGGGGTTCGTAGTTTTCTCGGTCATGCTGATTTTTATCAAAGGTTTATTAAAGACTTCTCCAAGATTGCAAACCCATTATGCAAAATTTTGGAGAAGGAGGCAAAGATTTACTTTGGGGAAGATTGTTTGAAGGCATTTGAATGCCTCAAACAAAAGCTAGTTGAAGCCACTATTATTGTAGCACCTGATTGGTCTCTACCTTTTGAAGTTATGTGTGATGCAAGTGGTATAGCCTTGGGTGCTGTACTTGGTCTAAAAAGAGAAAAGCTATTTCATCCAATCTACTACGTGAGTAAGGCCTTCAATGGAGCACAGAAGAACTATACCGTCACTAAACAAAAGCTTCTAGCGGTTGTTTATGCTTTCGAAAAGTTCTGTGCTTACTTGTTGGGAACCAAGGTAGTGGTTCATATAAATCATGTAGCTCTAAGATATCTAATGGAAAAGAAGGATGCTAAGCCAAGGCTAATTAGGTGGGTGTTACTGCTTCAAGAATTTGATTTCGAGGTAAAGGATAGAAAAGGTTGTGAAAACCAAGTAGCTGATCATCTATCTAGACTTGAGAGTGAGCACCCAGTGCAGACCAACCTTGATATTGATGATGCATTCCCCGATGAAGAGATTCTAGCAAATATGCTGGAAAACATACCGTGGTATGCAGATTTTGCCAACTACTTGGTGAGCGAAGTGATTCCTGAGCATCTCTTCTTTCATCAAAAGAAAAAGTTCATGCATGATATAAAACATTACTTTTGGGATGAGCCTTATCTTTTTTGACGATGTACTGATGGTATTATTAGGCAGTGCATCCCAGATGTAGAGGTGCCTAGCATACTAGAAGCAAGCCATGCTTCTCAAGTTGGAGGTCACCATGCAGGTGATCGGACGGCCAAGAAAGTACTGCAAAGTGGCTACTATTGGCCTTTATTATTCAAGGATGCCTACAATTTTGTAAGAAGATGTGATCAGTGTCAGCGGCAAGGCTCTATCTCAAAGCAACATGAGATGCCCATGTCTAAAATGTTTGAAGTAGAGTTATTCGATGTCTGGGGTATTGATTTCATGGGCCCATTTGTGAGCTCATTTGGGATGAAATATATCATAGTTGCTGTGGATTATGTATCCAAACGGGTTGAAGTAGTCGCGCTAGCTGATAATGAAGGTAAGAGTGTTGTGGTGTTCTTAAAGAGAAATATATTCTCTCATTTTGGGGTACCCTGTACCATCATAAGCGATGGAGGATCACATTTCTGCAAGAAGCTGTTCAGAGTCGTATTGGCAAAGTATGGGGTTAAGCAACATAAGGTAGCTACACTGTACCAACCACAAACTAGTGGGCAGGTAGAGGTTTCAAACTGGGAAATCAAGCTGATCCTTGCTAAGACTATGAATACCAGCAGGAAAGATTGGTCCAGGAAGCTGGATGATGCCTTATGGGCATATAGGACCGTGTTTAAGACCCCAATTGGCATATCACCATACCAACTAGTTTATGGAAAGGCTTGTAACTTGCCAATTGGGCTGGAACATAAAGCAATGTGGGCACTGAAGCAACTTAATCTGAACTGGGATGATGCTATAAATATAAGATTGGGGCAGCTGAACGAGATGGATGAATTCCATCTAAATACATATGAAAGAGCAGATCTTTACAAGGAAAGGATGAAAAAGTACCATGATCGGAGGATTATCCAACGAAACATTCAGAAAGGCGATTTGGTACTTCTTTTTGAACTCCAAACTGAAGCTATTTCCAGGTAAGTTGAAGTCTAAATGGTCTGGTCCATTCAAAATCAGCCAAGTTTACTCATCTAGAGTAGTGGAGTTAGAAAACGATGATGGTAGTGTCTTTAAAGTGAATGGCCAAAGAGTGAAGCTATATATCGGTCCAACCGACTCGATAAAATGTATAGCCACCATATATCTTGATGAAGTCTGAGTAATTGAGATAACTATGTCCTGCCGCGACAATAAAGCAAGCGCTACATGGGAGGAAGCCCATCATTTTACTAGGATTTTATTTTCGATAAATAAAAATTCAAAAAGAAGAGTCGACCCCCGACCAAAACTAAGGCGCTTGGTGGGAGGCAACCCATCCTTCTAATCATTTTTGTTGTTTTTGATTAAGTGTAGGTGCATGAAGTACAAAGGAGGAAATTAGTCCCAAATTTTGATTTGAAAGTGAGTCATGTCAATGGTGGTAAGTCTAGGAATTATGGAACAAAATAGGTAAGTGGGAATGGTCAAATGTGTAAGGCTCAACGATAGGTTAGGTGCCGCCTATGCCAACATAGGCTATAGGTTAGGCGCCGCCCATGCCAATATAGGCAATAGGTTAGGCGCCGCCTATGCCAACATGGACAATAGGTTAGGCGCCGCCCATGCCAACATAGGCAATAGGTTAGGCGCTGCCTATGCCAACATACGCGATAGGTTAGGCGCCGCCTATGCCTTCGCCTATGCTCACTTCCTCACATAGGCAATAGGCTAGGCGCCGCCTATGCCATCGCCTATGCTCACTGCCTCACATAGGCGATAGGCTAGGCGCTGCCTATGCATAGGTTAGGCGCCGCCTACTTATGCTTAGGCGATGCTATAGGCGCCGCCTATCAACATAAATTTTACCTACTAACCCGAGTGTGAATGGACCAACCCGACCCATGTCTCATCTTTTAAATATATCCTCTACCATTAAACCCCACTAAAGTTTTCTTAAACCTAAGCGCCGCCCAACATCACCCTCCAAGCCCTTCTCTTTTCTCATCTAATCCTACAATCTCACCTTCTTGATTCATCATGATATTATCACCAAGTAAGTTGCTCTTTCATGCTCCGTAGTTGTTTCAGTGCTACGCTTGTAATGGTTAACTAGATTTTGTAGTAGTGCTTGGTGATAAGAGTATGGTTAGTTTGTTATGATTTTTTAAAAATACATCTCATTGAGTGAAAGGATTCTTGTGGGTAATCTGGATTTTACTCCGGCATGTATTGATTGGTATTCACTGTCATAATTTTTTATTATTATGGAGTTGAAATATTGAAGTTTAATGCATAATTTTGGGAGTTGTAAGCTTGACTATGTGAGTGACTCGTTCATCGATGCAATGCTCATGGTTAGCCAAAAGCATAAGATTGTGTAATTATTTCCATGATAAGATTCCTATGTGGTAGTTTTGTTCAAAGATTGCATTGCCCCAATGAAATAAAGTTGGAAATCATAGTCAAGATTACAAGACCATGGTGTGCTGCTTCTCTATATCAAACTGAGAAATTTTCATGTAAAGTGAAGGGTTGAAAGTATGACTGTACTAATAATGTTGTTGGCACATACCATCTCTATGTATGTTGATGAAGTCTGAGTAATTGACAATACTCACTCAATTAGTTTATGCAAATGAATTAAGTGTGGGGTGGTGCCATCACTATTTTCTTTTTCGATCTCAGTGAATTTTACAAATTGAGACTAACATGACTCTATTGTGATCTCAAGTAACATGGCTCCGAAAGGACGACAGGGAAAGGAGAAAGCATCCACCACACAAAAAGGTCAAGAAAGGACCAGATTGATTCCTCTTCTCTTCAAGTGCCTCGACACAGTTTTGGGATCAAATAGGTTCTGGGGGAGGAAGGGAAGGAATAGTATAGAAACAATAAAGTGAAGAAATATGTACATGTAGAGTTGATGCAGAAGGAAAGTTAAGCAAAGAACTGCCCTCGCATTTTGGCAAAGATTATGGCACTAAATCTTGACTTTATCTTCCGAGACATGGGAGAATGTAATCTTGATTTGACTCGAGAGTTTTATGCCAACTGGTCCCCAAGGACTACGAGAAATAAAGCAAAGGTTCGGGGGCAAGTCTTGCAATTGAACGCTGATTTCTTCAACTCTTTCCTGGGTACTCCAAGTGTGGATCAATCACTACTCAAGGAGCTCTACAACAGACCTCCCTACAGATCCATCAGACATACATTGTGTGGATCAAGGTCCATGACCCGGTGGACTCATCACAAAGATAATGGTCGTCACAATACTTACCCATATGCTTGTTTGAATAGAGAAGCTCGCATATGGTTAAGAATAGTCAATTCCTGCTTGAT
>NW_025884985.1:5595-16745 GCF_002878395.1 Capsicum annuum
GTACTTCAAGTGTGGATCAATCACTACTCAAGGAGCTCTACAACAGACCTCCCTACAGATCCATCAGACATACATTGTGTGGATCAAGGTCCATGACCCGGTGGACTCATCACAAAGATAATGGTCGTCACAATACTTACCCATATGCTTGTTTGAATAGAGAAGCTCGCATATGGTTAAGAATAGTCAATTCCTGCTTGATTCCGGGATATAATACACTAAGGTCACAAGTGATCGAGTATGCTTGGTATATGCTCTAATGACGAATATTTCCATCAACATTGGTGCAGTTATACGAACGTCGAAGCGAAAAGCAAGGGTGCAGAAAAGGTCCCATTTCAGTTTCGGCAATTTGTTGACTGCAATTTTAAGGAAAGAGCATATTGAGGAGGAGCCAGTAGACCATAAGTTTCCACATAACCTAAAGAAGGTAGATCTCATGAAAATCAAAGATCCAGAAACGGGTCAAGGCATCAACCTTACCACTGCTGAGAGACATGCTCGAGATGACAGTTTTTTTGGCTATCTGTATGGCATGACTAGGTTCACTATGATGAATGGGGTTCGTGTGCCAACTGATACAGAGCTTCGGTAGTTGGACTATGACTACCCGCTTAATGAGCATGCTCGGGCCATGTGTGGAGTGGAGGTAAATTTTGAAGAACCTCTAGATGATGATGTGCCGACAGACGATGATCACCAGCTGCTAGACTCTGATGTGGAGGAAAACTCTGATGATGAAGACTCTGATGATGATTCTGACGCAGGGGGTATGACCTCGGATGTAGAGGAGGAGTCTGACTAACTGATTTTTGCTTATTTATTTACACTGAGGGCAGTGTGCTCCTTCTTAGTGTGGGGTGTTGCGCTGCGTACTGCTTGCCCGCATTTATTCTATAGTCATTTTGATTTAGTCATAGTTAGTTAGTTGTAATTAGTTAGATTTTTGCATGAAATTATTCATATTGACGGCATGGCATTATAACAGAAGTTTGTGCTGAATCACTACTATTGAAACATTTAGTCTCTAAGTTGTGACTCATGTTGTGATAATTGTTTGTGGTTTAATTCATTTATCTGTTGGGTCAAGAATCTATAATGCTCCTAATTAAGTTGACCATGTGCAATGTGTGTGTAAGGTTATTGTAAATTCTTTGTTGCGGCTGATGCTAGAACTTGCCTAGTTTATGTGTGAAGCGAAATAAAGATTGTGAGTTTAGAAGATGATTTAGGCATTTCTTTGGCAGCCCTGATTTTTTTAATCCTCTTTTTACCTACCTTTGTACATTGTCCTAGTGAACACCCATTGAGCCTTTAGCTATTTTCTTTGGCAACCCCATATGTAGCGTAATCCATTTTTTTAAAAGACCATAATTTGATCCAAAAGCTCCTAAGTACTTTAAATTGAAGAATCAAGTTGATTAAATAGTGTGGCAAAATAAGAGGAAAATGGTGAAAGTGATGCCCCAAAGTTTAGTTATTGGTACATGAAAATATTGTGATCGAGGGTGGCTATCATAGGGATGCTAAAAAAAAAATAATATTAATAATAATAAAAAAAAGAGTATTATATTCCAATCATAGTGTTTTTGATTGAGTAACAAAATGGGTGAAAGGGGGTTGGTAGATGAAAGGAAGGTAGAGTGGTTGTTAAAAGTTAGTGTAAATGGCATAATGTAGTGTATTAAAGAGCTTAGGGAGCATATTCACCATTTCTGGCCAAAATAGTCCTACCCGTCCCTTTAGCCTACTTTACAACCCGTAAAGACCTATTTGATCCTAACCTTAGCATTCTGATGTTAGTGGAGCATTACACTAAGGGAAAGCATATGGTTATCAGTTGTAATCTAAGAATTCTTTATGAGAGTGAGAGCAAGAAAGTTCTTATACCCATATTTCTGAAAAATGCAAAACTATAAGTGATTATGGGTAAAATTTTGTGTGAGCACACATGGTTGATGATTGCTGGATAGTTTTATATGATTTTTTTGTCTTAACTTGTGTATACGAATTAACCAAGTTAATGAGTCTTTGTTGTAGGGTGAGTTGTTTCTAGTAATGATCAAGAAATCTACCCTTCGTTAATAATTGCAGTGTACGTCTGGTTGAAAATGTTGTGTTGGTCTTATGAATTTTAGTTAGGTATGCGCATGGATGTACTATTTTGTTCGAGGACAAATAAAGCTTTTAGTGTGGGGTGGTGATGTTGGGCATATTTATACATCTAAGCACCATAACTTACCCATATTTTAGCTAAGTTTTGATGAAAAAATACGTAATTCTTGCACTTTTAGTCTATTTTTAGTTAAGTGAGATGACCTATGTGATTAGCATGCTTTTCAGGTACTAATGAGGAAGATTACAGCACTTTGGGGACCTGTGGACAGCAGAGGAAAACTTCACATAAAAAGAAAAGCAGCTCTTGGACTGAATGTGACGCATGGGAACTTTTTCCCGAGCAAACTCAATATTTTTAAATAGTTAAGGATGCAGTAGCAATTTATTAGAGAAGGATGTTATTACAAGCATGATTGCAGAAGTTTTAGTTCATTATTGACATTTTGTATTATTTGAGAAGGGGGAAAAGAGGGTTAGCTTGAGGACAGAGAGAGAGAAACGCGTTTCTCTCTTATTTTTGCTAGTCATCTTTATCACCAAGATCATTCTATGTTTTGGTATGGTGAATATTTCTAGTTTGATTTCTGTTGTATTCATGAGTAGCTAAGTTTATTTGTTAGGGTTATGGAAACCTTGTAGTATACTCTCTATTACTATGGGCTTTTGAATTTATGATGTGTTAATCCACTTATATCATTACTCTCTTCATTTTGATTGAATTCTCATGGTTGCAAACATAGGGAATGCGCCATTATAGCAATAACTTGTTTGATAGAAAAGTTACTGTTTGGAAAAGAGAGTGTGACAAGAAAATAGGGTTTCCAACCTCTATTTTACACGTTAATACCCTAGCAGGATTAACATCTTGGAGAGTTCGTACAATTTGTTGTACACTTTGGATTCGAAAGAACTAAGGTGAATAAATCCTTGATGGTTGAAAAACACTTGGATTTAGAATTAGAATACGTCTCTCTATAAGTGCATGCATGTATAAAATCCTTATTACTCATAATTAATAGAGAAGTGAAGCTACAAGGTGGATATAACCCTAACTTGTCATTCTCTGTGATCAAATATTATTACACATATCATCTCTTCGTTACACTGATAATATTATTGTGCACCTAAACCGAAACCCCCCTTATCTTGGAACCTTCGACCAACTGTCTAATAATAATCACCGTACTTAGTGACCATAGTATTCCCTGTGGAATTCGACACCCAACCCAGTTGGGTTCTATATTTGACAGCGACTGCTTGCACTTTCTAACGAGAGTTGTAATTTGGGCGTATCAAAGACCTCAAGAAATTTATCCACCACCGAAACCAAACCAAAGAAGGACCTTTTGAGTTAGGATCTTTAACCTAAACTTGAAGTATAAAGGCATCCCTTTGAAGTCCAATCTCCATATTCTAAGGTATAACCTTTTCTTTAAAAATTAGGGACCCGAACAAAATCGTTCTCCCATTCCATAACCAACTTACCATGGAGCCTAAAGACAATCTTTAAGGAACCAATAACCTATTGAGGCATAGTACAAGTGAAACCAATCCATTCCCCCAAATGACATTGAAATGCACCATATTTGAGTGATATACAAATCCACCAAGACTCTTTTACTGCCAACAGATAATACACATCCTTTATAGACTCTTTTGGAAATCTTTGATTCACCTACCAGAGTAGAATCACTAGAATAAAAGAGTTTAAAATAACCTTGGGACCAAAATACACAACCATAAATGAATTCACAAAAAAAGTGGGACCCTAAACTAAGTAAACCATACACACTACAAGGAAAGAAGTTTTCAATGTACCAGTGTTAGCATCAAAAAATACCTCAGAATCTTGAGGAATAGTAAGACAATTAAGACAATCTCAGCCACTATCGGAACGAGAGGTAGTATCCAACACTCTATTTTCCTAAGAGGCAACCCTTGTGAGACTTTTGCATCACACGAGACCCAACTGACCACAACTAAAATATTGATTCCTTCTTTCCTTGCAAAAACCACGGTGTGACCAACCATAAAATTTATAAATAAAAATACGGTGATGTGGAATGGGTGCCATTAGCCCGAGATTGGGCACCTTATGCCCTAGAAAAAAAAGAATTTACGTATTTGAAGACACCAGCCCCCTAATTAAATCATGGTAAGGAATAAAAGACATAGAATAAGACTTAGGACTCACCCAACTCTTCTTTTTTGGACTATTTACGGCCATACTGTTGGCCTCCTCTTTTGTTTAAAAGACCTAGACCCCCTTACCTTGCCTATTTACCAACTTTACCTCATTCTTCCCTGTACCAATAGGATAGGACTTACGTGATAGAGTTATCACTATTTTGGTCAATAAATTACTAGGATGAAAAAACACATCATTGATAACCTCTCCTTAAGGTAACTAACTATGAGTATCACCTTTCGATATAGGGCTAGTGGAGACCGGTGGGACTCCACAGGGAAAACCTGAATTTATAAACCTTGGTTGGGTCTGTGCCCCATGAATTGGACTAGATCCATCCATGTTTTCCTCGAGTGGGATAGGAGAGATTCCATGAACTTTATTTTATTGAGAAGATATGATCCAAAGAAGGAAGAAAGATTTAGAGTAGAGTTCAAGACTTTAAACTTCATAGCCAGAAAGTAGAATAACTAAGAAAGTTAAATATTCCTAAATGCCTTATATCCTCCGGCTTATAAGTGTGGTGCATGACAGACCTATAAGCAAGACTCTACTCGACACGACATTGGGGACACCCTATGACACTAAAACCTAAATCTCTGATACTAACCTGACACGACCTAAACTAGGGCCTTGTCGTAATAGGTAATCCTAAGCCCAACTTG
This sequence comes from Capsicum annuum, assembly GCF_002878395.1. Taxonomy (NCBI): domain Eukaryota; kingdom Viridiplantae; phylum Streptophyta; class Magnoliopsida; order Solanales; family Solanaceae; genus Capsicum; species Capsicum annuum. The sequence continues at coordinate 10,567 of NW_025884985.1, forward strand.
GATCGAGAACCACCCACTTTACACAACAAAACCACCAAATGCATACCTTGAGTCGGACGAAGTCCGAACATATAACAAGATAGTGTATCTAACCATGTGGTGACTCTGGGATAATTCTATATTTAAAACCAACAAGACCAAGTCTAACAAACCATTGACCAACCAAACCAATGTAAAACCGATAAAACAAAACCAGTTAATATAATCTAATGTATGTATATGTATATACGAAATATAACCAATCCATACCATACCCAAGTCCACAATTGTACATACAAAGCCTCTAGACCAACCGAAGAGTACCTAGTCAGGACATACCCCGACCATAGAAAAAAAACAAAGTCTATGAAAGACAAGAGATATGTAAAGTAAACCAGGACATGAAATAGATGCCTTCTGATCTATGGAAGCTCACCACTTCAGTTCAACATCAATTGTCCCCGAATCTAATCACTAAGTTGGAGAAGTCAAATGGTTGGTTCCTGCATAACGTGGGTATAAAGACACCCAAAGATGGGTTACTAGGTGAATACTAGCATGCACTAAGGATAAGGATAAAATAATGACATTTACAAAGACAAGTGAAACCATCTATAATTTATACAACCATACATATATATATAACCATAACACTGAAGGGAACCGGGTTTAGCATGCCTTTAAAATATTTACCTAGGTTGTGTAGCTTTACCATCCTAAACTATCCAAGGACTCTATGAGTTCACCTCTCCAGTTAAAAGGGTCCTAGTGCATGTAGCTGTATGGCCAGTGAAAAAAACCTAGGATGATAAGTACATCTCCTAAATATAAAGAGTGACATTATTCTTATGGTCACTAAGACCAAACCTCCCATCAGTAAATATGAGTTTCCAATTTTGGTTCCCCCGGGATCTTCACCTTCTAAGGCTGTGCTACACACCATGCTATTATTGCCTAATTAAAACCATTACACAGCAACCAACAAATCTATTAACCATTTATTAACCCGGGACATTAGTTATGGTATCGTCATACCGACTACACTTAAAAGTAATATCCAAACACAACCATGTATAGGTTTAAGGGATTCCTTGTACCCTTCTATTAACTATATTAAACCATTTGGGGGATTTCCACATACCCCACAAGCATAACCAATTTCATAGCCACCTAGGCTTTACCGTTTAATCCTTCCAAACCATATACATCATTTATACCATTCCAAACCATTTATGAGCATGCCAAACATTTAAAGTATTTATATAATTTAAACCATTTAAACTGTGCAAAACCATCTAAATCTATTTAGAATTCCATTTCCAAACCAAACCATGCAAGAGTTCCAATGAAAGTTCAATAATAGAGTGAAAATATTATTTTACACATTTTATCAAATATGTTGAGGGCATATCTTAACCAATACCAAAACTAATTCGTAAACCACACATACCAACATATGCAAACCATCACCAAAAATATGTAAAAACATAGTTTAAACCAATGCCAAACCATATACATCAAGATCCTCAACATATAATTTGAAAAGCACTATTCATGATTCATAAATCAATGTTTAAAATACAATACAAATGACTTTAGTTAGAACTAACAATAAGGGAAGGAGTACATGCCTTATACAAGAAGATTCCAAAGAGAAACTTGACTCGTAAGCCCTTTGAGGAACACATGAAGAAATCCTAGCCTTCAATCTTTAAGAGTGAGTTTGAGAGAGTATTTGAAGTGTTTTCATCCTTTTATAAGTGTTATTAAAGGCCACCAAGTGTTATATAACATGACGGGATAATGGATTTAAAGTAGAAAATATTTCGATAACCCTTGACTTAAAATTAAAAACAAGCCAAGTACAGGGGTTCGACTCACATATACCATTCATATCCTAGAGTATGAGTGGTACCCCAAATCATACCAAAGATCATACCAAGACCCTACCTACTGGTTTCTATACAACTTACACCTCTATAACAAATACCTAAGAGTATGAGTTGTATACCAAATCGTACCCACCAACCGTACCTTGGGCAAACTCTAGAAGACAACTCAACCAACCACCAAACAACTTGCCTTAAACCACTCATACCAATATGAGTCATATCTTTGGAAGTAGCTACCCCAAACACACTGCCTAGTATATGAGTGACCACTAAGCCATCCCATAATTCATATTCAAGGGTACAATTGGTACCCTTGAGTCATACTAAGTCTAGTAAGTCCAAAACCAAGGAAATTTTGCAAGGATCAAGACTTGGGGTGTTTCATAGCTCCTCCTCACAAAAATCTTAAGGTGACCACACTGACCCCTATTTGACATGATAGATATAAGAACTCCGTGCAAACAGACTATCTTACTACCATAGATATGGGCTAGCCTCTTGGTACTGAATGACATGTGAATAGGAATGAAATGTTTCAATTTAATCTACCTATCCACATTGACCCAAATATTATTGGATCTATTGCAAGTACAAGGAAAACCACTAACAAAGTCCATGGTAATCTACTCCCACTTATCCTAAAGAATGGGCAATCTCTAAATTAATCTATCAGGTCTCTGATGCTCAGCCTTCACCTACTAACAACATAGGTAATGAGAAACAAAGTCTACCATATCTCCATTCATTTTAATCCACTAATAATACTACATTAAATCCATATACATCTTAGTTGTATCAGGGTGAATGAAATATCTGGAGCTATGAGCCTCGCGTAAAATCAACTAAATCAAGTCTCTGAACCTCGAAAGACAAATACAACCATCAAAATTTAGTTACCATTAGAATACATAATATCCCTTCTTAACTCACCACTCAACACCTAACCACAAATAACAACAAGGCTCATATCCTTAAATTAGCGGCTCCAAATCTGCTCAAATATGGTAGACCTTACCTCAACACTAACAAGAATCCTCCTGGGGTCAAAAATGTCAAGTCGTACTATTAAGTTTGCTAAGGACTAGATGTCCCATGCTGATGACCTCTAAGATATTAAGATAAAAGCCAAACTACCCATACTTATTGCCTTTCGACTTAAGGTGCCCGCTACTACGCTCACCTTACTTGGAAGATATAAAATAAAAATGTCATAATCCTTAAGCAACTCTATCCATCAATGCTTCCTCAAATTAAGATCTCTTTGGTTCATAAGATGCTGAATACTACGATCATCAACGTAGATCTAACAATGCATACATAAAGATAATGCCTCTATATCATAAGTGCAAACACTAAAGTCGTCAACTCCTATTCATGAGTGGGGTAGTTGCGCTCGTGCACCTTTAGCTTCCTTGATGCATAAGAAATAAATCAACGCTGCTATATAAACACACAAGCCAAACTAATGCTAGAAGCACCACAAAAGATGGCGAATCCCTCACCATCAACAACGAGAGCCAATATAAATGCTAAAGTAAGAAATCTTTTAAGCTTCAAAGCTGGACTCACACTCTTCTTAGACCACTAAAAAAAACCCCTTCAAAATAAATTTGGTTATCGATGTTGAATAGTTGTAAAACCCTCAACGAACCCTGTAATACCCCACATTTTGGACTAGTAGAATGAAAATCCTTCATTCCTATGCGTGGATGTTTCAAAAGCCTTAAATCCAATATTAATTTAGTGTGTTAATCAATTATGTAGTATGGGAATCTATTTGAGCATGAATTTAGATCATAGGAGTCCCCTAACTTAAGTACAAATGGAAAGTTTTGCTATCGTTCAAGTTCTAGTAAGCGTCAATACTTGGGTCAATTTCAATCGACCATAACTCATTGTATATGATAAATTGGGTGGTTTAATATATATCAAATGAAATATATTTGAATTATCTTTCCAACTATACCAATTTTTCCTAAATCCGATATCAGAGCAAAGAGTTATCCCTATTTTATTCCAGCATGTCAAGCTAGAAAATGGTGATGACATTTCTGATGGGCTATCAAGTTTCTGACGACCTTTTTGATGATGTCATCATATTCTAATGACATTTATCACAAAGTCGTCAGCCCTGGGCAGAAAATCAAGAAGTTGGACCCCTTTTTTGATGACTATTCATGATAGCCCATCACGGACCTGACAGCCTTTCACGGATGGCGTCAAGTATATTTTCCAGCAATTCAAGGGAGTTTTGCAAGGGTATTTTAGTCATTTCCTTCACCTCCCACGACTTATAAGCCTAAAAAGGCATAATTTTTCCCCTTTTTTTCAGTTAAGTATCTCAAAAACCCTCTTACACTCTCGGCCACAAGATTAGGATTTCCATCAAACTCATCTCTCAAAAGCAAGATTCAAGCCTTTTTTCAAGATAATCAAGAATTAAGTTTCCCAATCCAAAAACTCTCCAGCAAATCATCAAGGTTTCTTTTTAAGGTATGTATTTTTTCATTCATGGACTCTTTTCGTCCATGAAGTTCAAGAAGCCTTTTTCTAAAACTATATATTATGGTTTTCATGTTATGAAAGGATTGTTGATCATGTTTATGTGTGTAATGATGCCACGATAGAATCTTTATGTGTTATTATGGATCTATGACATCATATGAGTTGAAAACATTCAAGTTTAATTATTTATTGTAAGTAATTGTATGATTTACACCTATGCCTAAGTTGTGCATGTAAGGTGTTTGATATAATACCTAAGAGACTAGAAATCATGCATTATAGCTAAATTATGACTTAGGGAAGGATTCATGATATGCCCCCTTATGCTGATAGCTAAAATGTCTTATAGCCTCTTACTCATAGATGTGGCGCGCTACACACAGATGATCAAGACTCTACTTAACGTGGCTTGTCAGACTCCCTAGGACACCTTAAAATGTTTGGCTCTAAAACCAAGTTTGTAATGCCCCAGAAAATAGGTCTCGGATCATCACACGGTGCTTGAGGCTATGAGTAGCCCCAAGCTAACCCTTTGAGCCATTTTCATTCAGTTCAACACAAATCAATGGGGTTTCTATAAATAACCCTCAAATATCAATAGAGTAATCATCATCCAAGAATAAAAGAATTTCGGAAAGATAACAAAATATGACTTATTAATTAATTCCCAACATCTATACTAGTCTGACAAGCCTCTAAGAAAATCAATCAAACCAGCGAGCCATTGAGACATTCCCCAACTGACTCATACTCAGTTATCAAATGTAAACAATTCCATGAAACCAACATTAGACATCACGTCCTCAGAACATAAGGACTCACCACAACAGAGGATGTAGAACAGTATACCCAAAGAATCACTGTCAAACCTGGAACTGAGCACCTAAACCTACATTTCGAGAAAATGCAACCCACATTCGAAGATGTAGGTCAGTACCATGGAAAGAAATCGAGTATATAGGGGTTTACACAGTTTTATAAACATCATCATCATAAATATTTATAAGAAATATGAAGGATGTATGAAAGACTTACATAGCTCAAAGAAAATCATCATAATCATGAGAGGATGAAATAAGTACAATAACACATGTGAGTCATTATATAATTTGTCAATCAGTTTCAGTTCATCAAGAATATCAAATCACATAATGTAAATATCATTTAAATCTTTCGAAAGAATACCTTTCACAATTCCACATTCAAATCACTTCATCATTCACCATAGACACAGGGAAACACAGACACGCTGGGAGATCCTATAACCGACATAAACCATGTGAGCTACATGGAGTCCAACATATAACCCACATTGGGGAGAGCCATCCTATCCTTTCCATTGGAGTAGGACTATCGATATTAAATCCACACAAACTAGTGATCACAATATAAATCAGCCTTAGGCTCACTCCCACGAGGGCACGTAGTTCTAGGAAAGTAAGGTCACTTTATACCTCCTACTCAGTGCTAAATATTTCTCCCGGACTTAGCTTAGATCATTTCAAAATTAATCCACAACAAAACAATTTCAGTAATATATAAATATACACCGGGAGCCATCATGCTTCCCATCTATCAAAATCAACCACATTATGGATTTCTTTCACACTCGAGTTCAAAACAACTCCATTAAGACCAAAATTTCAAATCAATCAAAATATCTCAAATATTCAACATCAAAATGCTTATAACAACACTTTCTCAAACAAAAACAATTTTCAATGGGAATTCACAACCCAAATATCAAAATCACGATAAATATCATTCAAGATTCATTCTTTATATCTCCACACATGTAAATTC